>NC_074676.1:39867957-40167957 GCF_029448725.1 Salvelinus fontinalis | reverse complement strand
ACTTACAAATTGGTGCATTCACCTAATGACATCCAGTGGAACAGCCACTTTACAATAGTGCATCTAAATCTTTCAAGGGGGGGGGGGGGGGGGGGCAGAAGGATTGCTTTATCCTATCCTAGGTATTCCTTGAAGAGGTGGGGTTTCAGGTGTCTCCGGAAGGTGGTGATTGACTCCGCTGTCCTGGCGTTGTGAGGGAGTTTGTTCCACCATTGGGGTGCCAGAGCAGCGAACAGTTTTGACTGGGCTGAGCGGGAACTGTACTTCCTCAGTGGTAGGGAGGCGAGCAGGCCAGAGGTGGATGAACACAGTGCCCTTGTTTGGGTGTAGGGCCTGATCAGAGCCTGAAGGTACTGAGGTGCCGTTCCCCTCACAGCTCCGTAGGCAAGCACCATGGTCTTGTAGCGGATGCGAGCTTCAACTGGAAGCCAGTGGAGAGAGCGGAGGAGCGGGGTGACGTGAGAGAACTTGGGAAGGTTGAACACCAGACGGGCTGCGGCGTTCTGGATGAGTTGTAGGGGTTTGATGGCACAGGCAGGGAGCCCAGCCAACAGCGAGTTGCAGTAATCCAGACGGGAGATGACAAGTGCCTGGATTAGGACCTGCGCCGCTTCCTGTGTGAGGCAGGGTCGTACTCTGCGGATGTTGTAGAGCATGAACCTACAGGAACGGGCCACCGCCTTGATGTTAGTTGAGAACGACAGGGTGTTGTCCAGGATCACGCCAAGGTTCTTAGCGCTCTGGGAGGAGGACACAATGGAGTTGTCAACCGTGATGGCGAGATCATGGAACGGGCAGTCCTTCCCCGGGAGGAAGAGCAGCTCCGTCTTGCCGAGGTTCAGCTTGAGGTGGTGATCCGTCATCCACACTGATATGTCTGTCAGACATGCAGAGATGCGATTCGCCACCTGGTCATCAGAAGGGGGAAAGGAGAAGATTAATTGTGTGTCGTCTGCATAGCAGTGATAGGAGAGACCATGTGAGGTTATGACAGAGCCAAGTGACTTGGTGTATAGCGAGAATAGGAGAGGGCCTAGAACAGAGCCCTGGGGGACACCAGTGGTGAGAGCGCGTGGTGAGGAGACAGATTCTCGCCACGCCACCTGGTAGGAGCAACCTGTCAGGTAGGACGCAATCCAAGCGTGGGCCGCGCCGGAGATGCCCAACTCGGAGAGGGTGGAGAGGAGGATCTGATGGTTCACAGTATCGAAGGCAGCCGATAGGTCTAGAAGGATGAGAGCAGAGGAGAGAGAGTTAGCTTTAGCAGTGCGGAGCGCCTCCGTGATACAGAGAAGAGCAGTCTCAGTTGAGTGACTAGTCTTGAAACCTGACTGATTTGGATCAAGAAGGTCATTCTGAGAGAGATAGCAGGAGAGCTGGCCAAGGACGGCACGTTCAAGAGTTTTGGAGAGAAAAGAAAGAAGGGATACTGGTCTGTAGTTGTTGACATCGGAGGGATCGAGTGTAGGTTTTTTCAGAAGGGGTGCAACTCTCGCTCTCTTGAAGACGGAAGGGACGTAGCCAGCGGTCAAGGATGAGTTGATGAGCGAGGTGAGGTAAGGGAGAAGGTCTCCGGAAATGGTCTGGAGAAGAGAGGAGGGGATAGGGTCAAGCGGGCAGGTTGTTGGGCGGCCGGCCGTCACAAGACGCGAGATTTCATCTGGAGAGAGAGGGGAGAAAGAGGTCAAAGCACAGGGTAGGGCAGTGTGAGCAGAACCAGCGGTGTCGTTTGACTTAGCAAACGAGGATCGGATGTCGTCGACCTTCTTTTCAAAATGGTTGACGAAGTCGTCTGCAGAGAGGGAGGAGGGGGGGGGGGGGGGGGGAGGATTCAGGAGGGAGGAGAAGGTGGCAAAGAGCTTCCTAGGGTTAGAGGCAGATGCTTGGAATTTAGAGTGGTAGAAAGTGGCTTTAGCAGCAGAGACAGAAGAGGAAAATGTAGAGAGGAGGGAGTGAAAGGATGCCAGGTCCGCAGGGAGGCGAGTTTTCCTCCATTTCCGCTCGGCTGCCCGGAGCCCTGTTCTGTGAGCTCGCAATGAGTCGTCGAGCCACGGAGCGGGAGGGGAGGACCGAGCCGGCCTGGAGGATAGGGGACATAGAGAGTCAAAGGATGCAGAAAGGGAGGAGAGGAGGGTTGAGGAGGCAGAATCAGGAGATAGGTTGGAGAAGGTTTGGGCAGAGGGAAGAGATGATAGGATGGAAGAGGAGAGAGTAGCGGGGGAGAGAGAGCGAAGGTTGGGACGGCGCGATACCATCCGAGTAGGGGCAGTGTGGGAAGTGTTGGATGAGAGCGAGAGGGAAAAGGATACAAGGTAGTGGTCGGAGACTTGGAGGGGAGTTGCAATGAGGTTAGTGGAAGAACAGCATCTAGTAAAGATGAGGTCAAGCGTATTGCCTGCCTTGTGAGTAGGGGGGGAAGGTGAGAGGGTGAGGACAAAAGAGGAGAGGAGTGGAAAGAAGGAGGCAGAGAGGAATGAGTCAAAGGTAGACGTGGGGAGGTTAAAGTCACCCAGAACTGTGAGAGGTGAGCCGTCCTCAGGAAAGGAGCTTATCAAGGCATCAAGCTCATTGATGAACTCTCCAAGGGAACCTGGAGGGCGATAAATGATAAGGATGTTAAGCTTGAAAGGGCTGGTAACTGTGACAGCATGGAATTCAAAGGAGGCGATAGACAGATGGGTAAGGGGAGAAAGAGAGAATGACCACTTGGGAGAGATGAGGATCCCGGTGCCACCACCCCGCTGACCAGAAGCTCTCGGGGTGTGCGAGAACACGTGGGCAGACGAAGAGAGAGCAGTAGGAGTAGCAGTGTTATCTGTGGTGAGCCATGTTTCCGTCAGTGCCAAGAAGTCGAGGGACTGGAGGGACGCATAGGCTGAGATGAGCTCTGCCTTGTTGGCCGCGGATCGGCAGTTCCAGAGGCTACCGGAGACCTGGAACTCCACGTGGGTCGTGCGGGCTGGGACCACCAGGTTAGGGTGGGCGCGGCCACGCGGTGTGAAGCGTTTGTATGGTCTGTGCAGAGAGGAGAGAACAGGGATAGACAGACACATAGTTGACAGGCTACAGAAGAGGCTACGCTAAAGCAAAGGAGATTAGAATGACAAGTGGGCTACACGTCTCGAATGTTCAGAAAGTTAAGCTTACGTTGCAAAAAATAAAAGTAAAATAAAAGATCTGATTGACTAAAATGATATAGTACTGCTGGCTGGTGAAGTAGCCTGGCTAGCAGTGGCTGCATTGTTGAAAGTGAAGCTGGCTAGGTGACCTCGACAATTTCTCTAAATTTCTCTAAACTACACAATTATCATGGATACAAGGACAGCAAAGACAACTAGCTAACACTACGCTAATCAAGTCGTTCCGTTGTAATGTAAGTTTCTACAGTGCTGCTATTCGGTAGAAGTTGGCTAGCTAGCAGTGTTAGCTAGCAGTGTTGGCTAGGTAGGAGGACGGCAGCGCGGCAGGCGAAAATAGCTGGCTAGCTAACCGATAATTACTCAAAGCTACACAATTATCTTAGATACAAAGATAGCAAAGAAAACTATGTAGCTAGCTAACACTACACAAATCAAGTCGTTCCGTTGTAATGTAATCGTTTCTACAGTGCTGCTAATCGGTGGCTAGCTGGCTAGCTAGCAGGGTTGACTACGTTACGTTACGTTACGTTAGGACGAGAATACCTGGCTAGCGAACCTCAGCGAACCTCGATAACTACACAATTATCTTTGATACAAAGACGGCTATGTAGCTAGCTAAGATCAAACAAATCAAACCGTTGTACTGTAATGAAAATGAAAATCAGACCGTTGTACTATAATGAAATGTAATGAAAAGTTATACTACTATTGGGTAGACGGTGGACGTTTGCTAGCTGGCTAGCTGCTGGGCAGATAGCAGTGTGGACTACGATAGACGACGAAATACGATAATTACGCAATTATCTTTGATACACAGACGGCTATGTAGCTAGCTAAGAAGAAATTGCTAAGGTTGGACAAATTAAACCGTTGTACTATAATGAAATGTAATGAAAAGTTATACTACCTGCAGAGCGAATGCAAATGCGACCGCTCGCTCCAAACCGGATGTCGAACCTGCTGGGTTCGACAGCAACCGGATGTTACAAGTGCCTGCTGGGTAATATGTGGAGCAACATTTTGTTATGAAATGATATACTTGATTTTTCACTCAAGTAAGTGCTGTACAGTACATTGGTAAAATCAACAATGTCTTGCAGTTGCCATTAAATGCATGATTTGGTCACAGCTATGCTAACCATACTGTTATCATTGTGCATTTAAAGACATGCTCTGGAACTTTGACAACTACTAAGCATTTGTTAAACCTGACCGCTTTGGGCTGAATGTGTCAACTTGAATACAAGCATACTATATAATTATTGTTTTAGCTCAGTTACACACAAAATCTCTAGTTTTCCCCCACGTGGACCACCTAGTAAGTGGAGTTCAACCAATGAGCTTCAGCCCTTCGCAATATTAGTGACAGCTAGCAAGAGGCAGATGATCCATCCACAGCAGAGAGCAATGACGTGGTGCACAAATCTGCACGTGATGTACTACGCATATTTTTTATAATAAACTCAGAAAAAAAAGATAGATCCTCTCACTGTCAACTGCGTTTATTTTCAGCAAACTTAACATGTGTAAATATTTGTATGAACATGAGATTCAACAACTGAGACAAACTGAACAAGTTCCACAGACATGTGACTAACAGAAATGGAATAATGTGTCCTCGGTGTAACGCTCATTCCTTCGACGATAAACACAAATCCGACCATCACCCTTTGTGAGACAACTGCGACTCGTCAGTGAAGAGCACTTTTTGCCAGTCCTGTCTGGTCCAGCGACGGTGGGTTTGTGCCCATAGACAATGTTGTTGCCGGTGATGTCTGGTGAGGACCTGCCTTACAACAGGCCTACAAGCCCTCAGTCCAGCCTCTCTCAGCCTATTGGGGACAGTCTGAGCACTGATGGAGGGATTGTGTGTTCCTGGTGTAACTCGGCAGTTGTTGTTGCCATCCTGTACCTGTCCCGCAGGTGTGATGTTCAGATGTACCGATCCTGTGCAGGCGTTGTTACACGTGGTCTGCCACTGCGAGGACGATCAGCTGTCCGTCCTGTCTCCCTGTAGCGCTGTCTTAGGCGTCTCACAGTAAAGGACATTGCAATTTATTGCCCTGGCCACATCTGCAGTCCTCATGCCTCCTTGCAGCATGCCTAAGGCACGTTCATGCAGATGAGCAGGGACCCTGGGCATCTTTCTTTTGGTGTTTCCCAGAGTCAGTAGAAAGGCCTCTTTAGTGTCCAAAGATTTCATAACTGTGACCTTTATTCTAAGCTGTTAGTGTCTTAACGACCGTTCCACAGGTGCATGTTCATTAATTGTTTTTGGTTCATTGAACAAGCATGGGAAACAGTGTTTAAACCCCTTACAATGAAGATCTATGAAGTTATTTTTACAAATTATCTTTGAAAGACAGGGTCCTGAAAAAGGGACGTTTCTTTTTTTGCTGAGTTTATAATAATATATGCCATTTATATGCCAATTTTTGCGGACCACTTTTGGCTCGGGAGCGCTACTTTCAGAACAACTGTCTAAAAATTATACAAAATGACTGGAGAATCTTTTTAAGGTGATGTTTTGTTAGTACATACAGTACTGTATGGCAAGATAATAAATTCAAATATTACAGTTGAAGTCGGAAGTTTACATTGACCTTAGCCAAATACATTTAAACTCAGTTTTTCACAATTCCTGACATTTAATCCGAGAAAAAATTCCCTGTTTTAGGTCATTTAGGATCACCACTATATTTTAAGAACGTGAAATGTCAGAATAATAGCAGGGAGAATGATTTATTTAAGCTTTTATCTCAAATTCCCAGTGGGTCAGAAGTTTACATACTCTCAATTAGTAGTTGAAAGCATTGCCTTTAAATTGCTTAACTTGGGTCACACGTTTCGGGTAGCCTTCCACAAGCTTCCTACAATAAGTTGGGTGAATTCTGGCCCATTCTTCCAGACAGAGCTGGTGTAACTGAGTCAGGTTTGTAGGCCTCCTTGCTCACACACGCTTTTTCAGTTCTGCCTACAAATTTTCTATAGGATTGAGGTCAGGGCTTTGTGATGGCCACTCCAATAGCTTGACTTTGTTGTCCTTAAGCCATTTTGCCACAGCGTTGGAAGTATGCTTGGGGTCATTGTCCATTTGGAAGACCCATTTGCAACCAAGCTTTAACTTCCTGACTGATGTCTTGAGATGTTGCTTCAATATATTCACATAATTTTTCTCCTTCATGATGCCATCTAGTTTGTGAAGTGCACCAGTCCCTGTTTCCTCTAACATCTTCACAAGGTACTTTGCTGTTGTTCTGAGATTGATTTGCACCTTTTGCACCAAAGTGCGTTCATCTCTAGGAGACAGAGCGCGTCTCTTTCCTGAGTGGTATGACGGCTGCGTGGTCCCATGGTGTTTATACTTGCGTACTATTATTTGTACAGATGAACGTGGTACCTTCAGGCGTTTGGAAATTGCTCCCAAGGATGAACCAGACTTGTGGAGGTCTAAAAAAAAATGTCTGAGGTCTTTGCTGATTTCTTTTGATTTTCCCATTATTTCAAGCAAAGATGCACTGAGTTTGAAGGTAGGCCTTGAAATACATCCACAGGTACACCTCCAATTGACTCAAATGATGTCAATAAGCCTATCAGAAGATTCTAAAGCCATTACTTAATTTCCTGGAATTTTCTAAGCTGTTTAAAGGCACAGTCAACTTAGTGTATGTAAACTTCTGACCCACTGGAATTGTGATACAGTGAATTATAAGTGAAATAATCTGCCTGTAAACAATTGTTGGAAAAATTACTTGTGTCATGCACAAAGTAGATGTCCTAACCGACTTGCCAAAACAATAGTTTGTTAACAAGAAATTTGTGGAGTGGTTGAAAAATGAGTTTTAATGACTCCAACCTAAGTGTATGTAAACTTCCGACTTCAACTGTATGTCCAAAGCACCTAATAATAATGGCATCAGGAGCAATCAAATCAAATTGTATTGGTTACATACACATGGTTAGCAGATGTTAATGCGAGAGTAGCGAAATGCTTGTGCTACTAGTTCCGACAGTGCAGTAATATCTAACAAGTGATCTAACAATTCAACAACTACTACCTAATACACACCATGTAAAGGGATGGAATAAGAATATGTACATATAAATAAATGGATGAGCGATGGCCAAGCGGATAGATGGTATAAAATACAGTATATACATATGAGATGAGTAATGTAAGATATGTAAACATTATTAAAGTGGCATTATAGTGACTAGTGATCAATTTATTAAAGTGGCCAATGATTGAGTCTGTATGTAGGCAGCAGCCTCTCTGTGTTAGTAATGGCTGTTTAACAGTCTAATGGCCTTGAGAAAGAAGCTGTTTTTCAGTCTCTCAGTCCCAGCTTTGATGCACCTGTACTGACCTCACCTTCTGTTCGGGTGAACAGGCAGTGGCTGGGGTGGTAGTTGTCCTTGATGATGTTTTTGGCCTTTCTGTAACAAGGGGTGCTGTCGGTGTCTTGGAGGACAGGTAGTTTGCCCCCGGTGATGCGTTGTGCAGACCGCACCACCCTCTGGAGAGCCTTGCGGTTGATGGCTGTGCAGTTGCTGTACCAGGCGGTGATGCAGCCCGACAGCATGCTCTCAATTGTGCATTTGTAAAAGTTTGTGAGGGTTTTAGGTGAATAGCCAAATTTCTCCAGCCTCCTGAGATTGAAGAGAAGCTGTTGCACCTTCTTCACCACACTGTCTGTGTGGGTGGATTATTTCAGTTTGTCCGTGATGTGTACGCCAAGGAACTTACATTTTTTTCCACCTTCTCCACTACTGTCTCGTCGATGTGGATAGGGGGGTGCTCCCTCTACTGTTTCCTGAAGTCCACGATCATCTCCTTTGTTTTGTTGAGTGAGAGGCTGTTTTCCTGACACAACACTTAGATTGCCCCAGTGTTGAGGATCAGCGAAGTGGAGATGTTGTTTCCTACCTTCACCACCTAGGGGCGGCCCGTCAGAAAGTCCAAGACCCAATTGCACAGGGCAGGGTTGAGACCCAGGGCCTTAAGCTTAATGATGAGCTTGGAGGGTACTATGGTGCTGAATGCTGAGCTGTACTCAATGAACAGCATTCTTACATAGGTATTCCTCTCGTGCAGATAGGATAGGGCAGTGTGCAGTGTGATGGCGATCGCATCGTCTGTGGACCTGTTGGGGCGGTATGCAAACTGAGGTGGGTCTAGGGTGGCAGGTAAGGTGGCAGTGATATGATCATTGACTAGTCTCCCAAAGCACTCCATGATGACAGAAGTGAATGCTACGGGGCGATAATCTGGGTCCAATATGGACCTGAATTAGTATTTACCTCCATCTCTACTTGATCCTGCACGGTTGTCTTCCCTATCACCTTTCCTGCCTCTGGAGGAGTATGGATAGACAGTCACCCTGTATCCGTTCCTCTCTTATTCTCTCGTCTATCTCTTGTCTTTCCTCCTCTTGTTGGTGTTCTTGTTGAGGATGTGTCTCAGGGTTCTTCATGTAGAAGGGTCTGGCTGCAGAGCCGTTGTTCACCTCCAGATCCACCACTGGGGACAGGAACACATATCCAGTCACATACCACAGAAACTCTGAAACTCTGTTAAATACCCCCATGTATTTAGAAAGTTGGGCCATTGCGGTTTCTGCATTACGTCACATTTAAATGACAACACAACATTCTATGGCATCAGTGGCAGCACCTCATTAACATTACAAGGGGAATATTCAAATAATGACATGTATAGAATTAGAACAATATAAAACATTCTAAAAACTGGCCAAACTCTAAATACAAGACTTTGTATAGCCATAACCTACTGCTAAACATTCTGAAACGCAGTCATATATCTCAAACTCACTGTTATTGTAAATTCCTTCAAATCCATTTGAAATACTAAACTCAAGTTTAGATACTTACCCTCAAATCACTGTTTCATAAAAGCCCTCTTGATCCCAACTAAGACACCTCTCATTTCCTCAAACCCACTGTTTGATAACAGGCCTACCCCAAAAACTTGAATATCCCAAACCAACGATCAATTTAAATGTCATTAACCCTTAAATACAATATACAAATAAAATATAGAAATTAGATATGAATCGCCTAGAAAATTTGCTATAATGAAATCATTCACATTTATTTAAAAAAAGGTTTCACATTTTTATGGTGTCATTGATACAAAAAGAGTTATCCTGTACAAAAACATTAAATATCCTCAGAAGAGATGTGTGTTACAGTACCTAGTATTAAAAACCGCACTACTGCAGTTCTGCACTATTCCATATAAAAATACCAAAAATGGCTTTAACATCCTTTTATAAACGGTATTTCAAAAGGTTCTCGGCGGTAGATCGTAAAACCACAAACCAATAAAGAGGAACATTTCTCCATTTAGAACTAGGCACATTTACTAGCAACTGCAGTCGGAATCCCTGAAGGGTGTCCATTCAAATCATTCACCATGAGCATCAAATGTGTTCAGAAGTCTTGACCTCCCTGAGCCTACATTATAACTGTCACTTACAGTGTAAAACCAATATCTAGTGTTACACCTTACAGTGTAAAACCAATATCTAGTGTTACACCTTACAGTGTAAAACCAATATCTAGTGTTGCACCTTACAGTGTAAAACCAAAACAACCTACAAGTGTCTGTAACCATGTCATTTGTATTCATTTATTTTACCTTTATTTAACTAGGCAAGTCAGTTAAGAACAAATTCTTATTTTCAATAACAGCCTAGGAACAGTGGGTTAACTGCCTTGTTAAGGGGCAAAACAACAGATGTTTACCTTGTCAGCTTGGGGATTCGATCTTGCAACCTTTCAGTTACTAGTCCAATGCTCTAACCACTAGGCTACCTGCCGCCCCACAATTTAGGCGTATGTTCAGTTTATCTATCCGTAGCATTGCACATTAAGTTTTGAACTGTGTCTGTAACAGTGCTAATAAATATGGTGGACCAAAAGTGCCTCTTCAACCAAAGACTAAACAGCCATTCAAATAATCATGCTAGACAGAAAAGCCACCTCTGGGTTATTTTCCAACACATGAGAGCGCCTAAAAATAGCTCTGGGATGAAGTTTCCCCTAGGTACAGATCTAAGATCAGCTTCCCCAATCCTAACCTTAACCATTGTTGAGGAAAATGCTAAACTGACCCAAGATCAGTGTCGAAGGGCAACTTCACCCTACACATGGACCTTACATTACAGTACATGGAACCATTGCACAAACACAGTAGTGTCACACGGGGGCGCCCTTGCCCTGCATCACCCCACAACCATCTGCAAAAGTACACCAATTGCATCTGAAATACAGAGATCTCCTTCTGCAGTGTATGTGCCTCTTACAGTGTATTGGGCTAATGGCAATTTCCCCCACGTCCACTGTGCTGCTGCAGCGCTCTCTAAGTAAGGCAGAGGCCAGCAGAGTGTCGACACAACAAAGAAAGGGACAGAAGCACGGCAGAGAGAAAAAAGGCTAATATTAGAAGTATCAGCGGCGGTGCAGGCGGTGAGAGGGAGGAAGTTGAACAGAGCTCCGCCTCTTTCAAAACCCCACCCACATACACCACCCTCTTGGGTCTTGCCATGTCCTGCCAAGGCCTTCCTGGTCAGTTCTGTCCAGTTAGATCACCTGCATTCATGAGTCCAGCCCAGCCATAAGGCCCTGCTCTAGTATCCTCCAGACCACAATCACCCCCACACACAGACGCTGAATGGGTCAGTCCTTCAGTGTATCAAGTGTTCTGGCTATCAGAAGAAAGAGGTTCAGTGTTGTGGCCTATCAGGAGAAAGAGGTTCAGTGTTGTGGCCTATCAGGAGGAAGTGTAGAGCTTGGAGCCCTGCTCTCTGCGGAGGATCCTGTGCAGTTGAGGGGACATGTAGAAGGGCTTGAGGGGCGAGCCATCGTTCCTCTCCAGGTCTTCACCTGATCCAGGACCGACGGAAGACGAAGCATTGTCACAGAGGAGGAGAAAAGGAGGAGAGACGAGGAGGAGAGGAGCAGACAACGTATAGGTAGGAAGGCAGAGAGAGAAAGAGAGAAAGAGAAAGGAGTTTGAGCCAAACAATTTAGAAAGCCAAGCAGGGAAATTAATTAGGAAAAAAAGTTGATATAGGTTTCAGTCAGCCAAAATGGCCAGTGCATTATAGCCAACTGGTTCAGTGATTAGTATGCAGCAGAGGAAAAGTTTGATAAATATAATGCATATAACACAGGCCCTATACAATAGTCTTCACTGCAAGAACATGCAATATAAAATATTGAATTAGTAAAACAATGATAGTAGTGTAAAAATATATATATATCACGCAGTGCAAGAATACCTTTTTCTGTCTTATGAAAGAAACTGTACACCGCTAATGATATAATGGAGAGCAACATCAAGTAGAAATGGAGAAGCATTCAATTAGCTCCCCAAGCTGCAGTCAGTTCCAACACAAACCCTGGAATGTACTCCCTGTGTATAATATAAACACCCTCACACCCCGGACTGGCCTGTATTTAAAAGAGATGAATGGTGTACTTACAGAAACAAAGGAATAAGGTGTCCACACACATAGCATAGACGTTGAAGAAGCCATGGGCGATCAGGTAGGATCCAAATATCACCGTCTGACAATGGCAGAAAAGTCTAAGTCAGTAAGCACAATAAAGCTTACCGTATGCTTCCCAGTCAAAACAATTTGCGCATATATTATCACGAAATTGTGTGACGTTTGTGTTATTTTTGGTTTTCTGAGTTTTTGTTCCAGCTGTTTGTGCAGACAAAAACATTTCTTGAGGCAAGTCGAAGTTTGGTTGATTAGACAATAGTAATACACCTAGTCGGAGTGGGAACGTGAAGTGTTTGTCATTCAACGAGTGATGACTAGTTTTCATGCACATTTTTTCGGCACCAAACATCTTAGCTAAATGTACAATTGTGCGAACCCACATTAACATTGCTGTTATTTTCTAGTTATTCAAGCGAATGTCTTTAGGGAGTATGAGAGCATAGAAGTCGCTTCGCCTAGCCAAGTTCGGCTACAAGCAAACAGAACCTACGTATGCAGGCGCAATTAACAACAAGCAATGCTGACTCATATGATGTAAGTCTATTTCTTACCAGTAGGGGGACCCAGTAGTAATTTAGTGATGGCACCTCCTCTTGAATAACTGGAATCTTTCGGGTGAAGAAGAAGAATGCTAGAACACCTGGGGGGGGGGGGGATCGGAATCCTTAATAACAAAATAACAACCTGAGCAAACACTGACAAATGTACAATCAGTGTAACATATTATCTATGGACATTGTCTTATAGAGAACGCCTCTGCCGAGAACATTGTAGTACTCTTTTCCAGCGTGTGTTGTTTGTTTAGTCAAGTTCATGCATTGGGTAATTTTAACATCAGCCCTCATAGTTAAACATACCACAAGGTTATCACCAGTGTGTGGGAAAGGGAACTCACCAACACTCCCTGAAATAAGCACTTTTCCCAAGAAGAGGAGAAAGTCTGTCACCTTATCCAGCACTGCCACCCTACAGAGGAGACAACTCATTGGAGAAGCCCAGAGGCCCAGAGAGAGACAGTCACCACCATGAAAGACAGACACAAAAAAACTGTCTGAGGGACAGACAATCAAACGAACCGATACAAAAGACGTTGTCTTACCTTACTACGTTCCTCATCAGGAGGAAGAAAGCATCTTTGGCCGAAGTGCAGAAGCTCTTTCCATATATCGCCATCTAGGGTGAGAAATTCAAAATAAGACCATGTTATTCACGATTCCAACACTTTCTGTGAGATGGTTATCAAATAGCATGATCACAATAGTAATGGGTGTACTAACTACTGAAATGCCTCAAAGGTACTGGATGGATGGTTTGAAAAATATTTTGACTGAAACTACCCAGACTCACCATGATGTAGGCGTTCCTGTTCATGAACTTGATGAAATGTTCCAGGCACCAGAAGCAGCATTTGAGACAGCAAATCAGGAAGCGGGCAAAAGCATTGTGAGCACCTGAAAAATACATGATGATCATCTTCATGAAAATATTCCATAGAAATATACAGTGCTGTATGTAAACATACGAAAGGCAGTGGGTTAAGTACGAGCAGAAAACCCACCTTTGAGTTTGTGATCCAGATACTCTAGAACGATGCGAAACATCTGCACCAAGGCCAGGATCAGAGAGCCAAATGCCAGAGAGCCTGTGTGGTACCTGGGAGGTACACAATACACTGTATTACTAATACAAAATAGAGCTTTATATCCACCACACACACACACACACACACACACTTCCCCCTTCCCATCATAGGTGTAAAACCCTCAACACACGTAGGACCAGTTCCCTCAACACAGATTATGTCTCGTCTTGGATTTAAAGGCTTAATGGAGAATCTGAAATAGTTTATTAGTGCAGTACTAGGATAACTCCCGTAGTGAATATCTCTCCAAGCAAGATGAGCCAATATAAACTATACTGAACAAAAATATGAAAGCAAAATGCAACAATTTCAACAACTTTACTGAGCAAATCAGTCAATTTAAATAAATAAATTAGGCCTTAATCTATGGATTTCACATGAGTGGGAATACAGATATGCATCTGTTGGTGACAGATACCTTAAAAAAAAGGTAGGGGCGTTGATCAGAAAACCAGTCAGTATCTGGTGGGACCACCATTTGCCTCATGCAGCGTGACATTTCCTTCACATAGAGATGATCAGGCTGTTGGAATGGCCTGTGGAATGTTGTCCCACTCTTCTTCAATGGCTGTGCGAAGTCGCTGGATATTGGCGGGAACTGGAACACGCTGTTGTACACATCGATCCAGAGCATCCCAAACATGCTCAATGGGTGACATGTCTGGTGAGTATGCAGACCATGGAAGAACTGGGACATTTTCATCTTCCAGCAATTGTGACCAGATCCTTGCAACATGGGGCTGTGCATTATCATGCTGAAACATGAGGTGATGGCGGTGGATGAATGCCACAACAATAGGCCTCAGGAGCTCGTCACGGTATCTCTGTGCATTCAAATTGTCATTGATAAAATGCAATTGTGTTCATTGTCTGTAGCTTATGCCTGCCCATACCATAACACCACCGTCACCATGGGGCACAACGTTGACATCAGCAAACCGCTCACCCACACAACGCCATACACGTGGTCTGCGGTTGTGAGGCCAGATGGACGTACTGCCAAATTCTCTAAAACAACGTTGGAGGCGGCTTATGGTAGAGAATTGAACATTAAATTCTCTGGCAACAGCTCTGGTGGACATTCCTGCAGCCAGCATGCCAATTGCACAGTCCCTCAAAACTTGAGACATCTGTGGTGAAATAACTGCACATTTTAGTGGCCTTTTATTATACCCAGCACATGTGTAATGATCATGCTGTTTAATCAGTTTATTGATATGCCACACCGGTCAGCTGGATGGACTAACTTAGAAAATGAGAAATGCTCACTAACAGGAATGTAAACACATTTGTGCAGAAAATGCATATGGAACATTTCTGGGATCTTTTATTTCAGCTCATGAAACATCAGACCAACACTTTCCATGTTAGTTCATATTTTTGTTCAGTGTCCAACTCAACACCATCTTCACCTTCCTTATGCGTTAAAAGCCTATACGACTGAGTCAGCCTACCGTACAGCTCTGCTAAAGGAGGAAAACAAGGGGCATGATGGTATGTCTTGGGGCTTCTTCAGGGCCCAGTAGTAGGAAGCGAAGGCCCCGGCCAGGGTGCACTGTCCCAGGGCGATGGTAAAGTTGACCAGCCACAGGAACATCAGCACGTTGCACAGCTGCAGCACAAAGATGTAATGGTGGTAGAGGCTCTCGCCGCCGTAGAAGGCAAAGGTGCACTGGGAGCCCGGGCACACCGTGGTCACGTTGGTCTGACTGAACGTCTGGGGAGAGATAGGGGTGAGTTATTGGGTTAGAAGGAAATCGCACCCTATTCTCTATTTACGTCTGGCCAGAGTTTACAATGGCACCCTATTCCCTATACAGTTCACTACCTTTGGCCAGAGTTTACAACGGCAAACTACTCCGTATATTGGGAATAGGGTACCATTTCAGTTTTAAATTGTAATGAAAGACCAAATGTAGCCAGAGTTAACAGATGTTGTCACTGGCTAGAGACAGTTGAAGTCGGAAGTTTACATACACCTAAGCCAAATACATTTAAACTCCGTTTTTCACAATTCCTGACATTTAATCCAAGTAAAAACTCTCCGTCTTAAATCAGTTAAGATCACCACATTATTTTAAGAATGTGAAATGTCAGAATAATAGTAGAGAGAATGATTTACTTCAGCTTTTATTTATTTCTTCACATTCCCAGTGGGTCAGAAGTTTATATACACTCAATTAGTATTTGGTAGCATTGCCTTTAAATTGTTTAACTTGGGTCAAAAAAAATGTTTGTAGGCCTCCTTGCTCACACGCTTTTTCAGTTCTGCCCACACATTTTCTATAGGTTTGAGGTCAGGGCTTTGTGATGGCCACTCCAATACCTTGACTTTGTTGTCCTTAAGCCACTTTGCCACAACTTTGGAAGTATGCTTGGGGTCATTGTCCATTTGGAAGACCCATTTGTGACCAAGCTTTAACTTCCCGATTGATGCCTTGAGATGTTGCTTCAATATATCCACATCATTTTTCTCCCTCATGATGCCATCTATTTTGTGAAGTGCACCAGTCCCTCCTGCAGCAAAGCACCCCACAACATGATGCTGCCACCCCCGTGCTTCACGGTTGAGATGATGTTCTTCGGCTTGCAAGCCTCCCCCTTTTTCCTCCAATCATAACGATGTTCATTATGTTCAAACAGTTATATTTTTGTTTTATCAGACCAGAGGACATTTTTCCTTTCTTCCTTGCTGAGTGGACTTTCAGGTTATGTCAATATAGGACTTGTTTACCTGTGGATATAGAAACTTTTGTACCCGTTTCCGGCAGCATCTTCACAAGGTTCTTTGCTGTTGTTCTGGGATTGATTTGCACATTTCGCACCAAAGTACGTTCATCTCTAGGAGACAGAACGCGTCTCCTTCCTGAGCGTTATGACGACTGCGTGGTCCCATAGTGTTAATACTTGCATAGTATTGTTTGTACAGATGAACGGGGTACCTTCAAGCGTTTGGAAATTGCTCCCAAGGATGAATCAGACTTGTGGAGGTCTACAATTTGTTTTCTGAGGTCTTAGCTGATTTCTTTTGAGTTTCCCATGATGTCAAGCAGAGGCACTGAGTTTGAAGGTAGGCCTTGAAATACATCCACAGGTACACCTCCACTTTACTCAAATTATGTCAATTAGCCTATCAGAAGCTAAAGCCATGACATCATTTTCTGGAATTTTCCAAGCTGTTTAAAGGCACAGTCAACTTAGTGTATGTATTCTTCTGAGCCACTGGAATTGTGATACAGTGAATTATAAGTGAAATAATCTGTCTTTAAACAATTGTTGGAAAAATTACTTGTGTCATGCGGAAAGTAGATGTCCTAACTGACTTGTCAAAACTATAGTGTGTTAACAAAAAATTTGTGGAGTGGTTGAAAAACAGGTTTTATTGACTCCAACCTAAGTGTATGTAAACTTCTGACTTGGATGATTTGTACTGCTGCCAAGCACACTGAGCTGAATTTCAATAAGCTGTAAGCTACTCCAATTCAGGGTTTCAAGGCCAATAACATACAGCATTCTAGGAGTGTGCAATACAGCAATAACGTCAATGTGACAAAGAGGAAGACAGTAAAAAGAATCGCGAACCTCTGGATCACAGGTGAGGTTGGCATACATGCATTTGTCCTGCGTCGACATGACCTTGTAGACAGCATCACCAGATGACGCTAAGAAGCTGAGGGCAAAACCAGTCAAGGGCAACACGGAAGAATAGAAGCAGTGATAAGTAACAAAATGTGTGCCTGCCTATGAGCCATCTACATTGGGATTTCCACTACGGGTTCAGCAGTTTCAATAGGTTCAAATCATCCAGTCTTTATCTCTATGATGCCATTGGTGACAGTTCAGGATGCTTCACATGTGTAGCTACAATGGGCAAAGCTGCATGTAAAGATAACTGTGTAAAAGTGTACACACACACAGTGAGGAAGAGGCTGAGAAGACATACATAGAGAGGATACACAGCAATGACTGCCCAGTACGCTATGCAGATGGCCAGCAGCACAAATGTGATGATCGGGTAGAAGAGAGTGGACATGATGTAACCAATGGCCCTGGAGAAAAGAGAGAGACAGAGAAGGGGGAGAAAGTGTGAAAAAATAATAGTTAAAAGTTTGAACTCACAGATGCTGGTTTCATTGGAAGTGACACAACAAGACGTCCGACTTAATCTCCTGAGAGAAGAACTCACCTGCTCCCCTCCTCCAGCAGAGCGATGGCGATGCGTACTCTCCTCCTCAGGAATATCAGGATGACTATGATGACCGCCTCAATGACTGATAGGGAGATCACTGCAATACAAAATATTACCATTGAGTAGAAAAATCTATATTCCTTTACAGCAGAGGTGGACAAAAAAAAAATCGATCCTCAGGCCACAGCATCTCCTGGGATTTGCCAAATTAATTTAAACAATATCAGTTTTAATTTAGTATTTTATGTAAATTCAGGGCTTGTCTGTAAAAGAGACCTTGGTCTCAGTATGACTCTCTGATAAAATAAAAGTAAAATAAAAATAAATCAATAAAATACAGTTAACAGGAAGGCCTACGGTTTCCCCGCTCTAATTCATTTGCTGATTGAGAAATAACAACAAAACTAGCAGACACACCCAACTGCTTCGCTAGCAACTTAGAGAGACCCTGCACCTTGTGACACAGTAAACTGAGTTGTGGCAGCCTTGTGCTCGGCTAGTGTGCTATGTCTGCCGTGCCGTGATTGTTACTGTTGATGGTATCTGGAAATGTGCATGTACACCCCATCTACTGTTGCTAGCCCCAATTCTGACTTGTGCTCTAATATCTGCTTCACTGATTTCTGCTTTTGTAAAATAAAGTGTGGGTTCACAGCTCCAATCCAGATGTGTTGGTCATTACTGAGACGTGGTTAAGGAAGAGTGTTTTGAATACTGATGTTAACCTTTCTGGTTATAACCTTTTTAGGCAAAACAGATATTCCAAAGGTGGGGGAGTGGCAATCTTTACCAAGGATCACCTTCAGTGCTCGGTTGTCTCCACCAAGTCTGTTTCCAAACAATTAGATTTGCTGGTTTTAAGCATTAAAATGTTTAATATCTCTTTGTTGACTGTTGCTGGGTGCTATCGTTCTCCATCAGCACCGACCTGTACCCTACCTGCCCTAAGCTCTCTCCTGGCCTCTTAGACTAAGTCTGAATTTGTCCTGCTAGGTGACCTCAAATGGGACATGTTTAAACCACCTGACCAAGTCCTAAAGAAATGGGACTCCCTAAATCTTTCTCAGATTATTACCAATCCCACAAGGTATGACTCCAAACACCCAGAAAAGGCTACTCTCCTCGATGCTATCCTCACAAATAATCCTAATAGGTGTCAGTCTGGTGTTTTCTGTAATGATCTTAGTGATCACTGTTTTACAGCCCGTGGTCATAATGGCTGTTCAGTGAAACGACCTGTCGTGATTTGTAATAGATGCTTGCTAAAAAACTTCAATGAGAAAGCCTTTCCTCATGAACTGGCTTCCGTAAAATGGTATAGAATCAGCTTGTCGAAGACGCTTGGAACTTCTTTTTTGATATTTTCAGTGGTATTGTTAACAAACACGCCACCATAATATTTTTTTTATTTTTTTTTAAAACAGGTTCAACCGTGATCTTTTTTTTCTTATTATTTTTATTTAAACTTTATTTAACTAGGCAAGTCAGTTAAGAACAAATTCTTATTTTCAATGATGGCCTAGGAACAGTGGGCTAACTGCCTTGTTCAAGGCCAGAATGACAGATTTTTACCCTGTCCTCTTGGGGATTCGATCTAGCAACCTTTCGGTTACTGGCCCAACGCTCTAACCAATAGGCTACCTGCCGCCCCAAAATTACTCCATCTCAAGAATTGCATTTGGCGAAAGGCTCCGCACGCACACGCATACTCAGGCTGACTGGCTATCGTTCAGGCAAATGAGAAATAAGTGCACTCAGGCTATCGGGAAGGCCAAAGTTAGTTACTTTAAGGAGCAATTCTCTCTGTGGGTCTAACCCCAAGAAGATACGGAAAATGGTTAAAGACCTGGAGAATAAATCCTCCTCCTCACAGCTGCCCATGTACCTTAATATTGATGATGTGGTTGTTACTGACAAGAAGCACATGGCTAAGCTCTTTAATCACCACTTCATTAAGTCAGGATTCCTATTTGACTCAGCCATGCCTCCTTGCCCGTCCTACATTTCCTTATCTCCCACCCCTTCTAATGCGACTATCCCCCATGCTTCTCCTTCTTTTCCCCCTGCTTTGATACACAGTTTCTCCCTTCAGGCAGTCACTGACTCCAAGGTGCTAAAGGAGCTCCTTAAACTTGACCCCCAAAAAACCATCTGGGTCATCGCCAAGCCTATCTTAAACCTTTTTAACCTGTCTCTCCTTTCTGGGGAGGTTCCCATTGCTTGGAAGGCAGCCACAGTTCGTCCTTTATTTAAAGGGGGAGATCAGGCTGATCCTAACTGTTATAGGCCTATATCTATGTTGCCCTGTTTATCAAAAGTGTTGGAAAAACTTGTCAATAGTCAACTGACTGGCTTTCCTGATGTCTATAGTATTTTCTCGGGTATGCAATCTGGTTTCCGCTCAGGTTATGGATGTGTCACTGCAACCTTAAAGGTCCTCGATTATGTCACCATTGCCCTTGATTCTAAGCAATTTTGTGCTGCTATTTTTATTGACTTGGCCAAATCTTTTGATACGGTAGACCATTCCATTCTTGTGGGCCAGCTAAGGAGTACTGGTGTCTCTGAAGGGTCTTTGGCCTAGTTTGCTAACTAACTCTCTCAAAGAGTGCAGTGTATAAAGTCAGAAAATCTGCTGTCTCAGCCACTGCCTGTCACCAAGGGAGTACGCCAAGGCTCGATGCTAGGCCCCACGCTCTTCTCAATTTACTTCAACATGATAGCTCAGGCAGTAGGAAGCTCTCTCATCCATTTATATGCAGATGATACAGTCTTATAATCAGCTGGCCCCTCCCCGGATTATGTGTTAAATGCTCTACAACAAAGCTTTCTTAATGTCCTACAAGGTTTCTCTACCATTAACCTTGTTCGGAACACCTCCAAAACAAAGGTAAATGTGGTTTGGTAAGAAGAATGCCGCTCTTTCCACAGGTGTTATTACTACCTCTGAGGGTTTAGAGCTTGGGGTAGCCACCTATATACAAGTACTTGGGAGTAAGGCTAGATGGTACACTGTCCTTCTCTCAGCACATATCAAAGCTCCAGGCTAAAGTTAAATCTAGACTTGGGTTCCTCTATCGTAATCGCTCCTCTTTCACCTCAGCTGCCAAACTAACCTTGATTCAGATGACCATCATACCCATGCTAGATTACGGAGACATAATTTATAGATAGGCAGGTAAGGGTGCGCTCGAGCGGCTAGATGTGCTTTACCCTTCCGCCATCAGATTTGTCACCAATGCTCCTTATAGGACACATCACTACACTCTATACTCCTCTGTAAACTGGTCATCTCTGTATACCCGTCGCAAGACCCACTGGTTGATGCTTATATATAAAGCATCAACCAGTGGCCTGACTCCCCCACATTCTGATATATCTACTGCAGCCCTCATCCTCCACATACAACATCCGATCTGCCAGTCACATTCTGTTAAAGGTCCCCAAAGCACACACATCCCTGGGTCGCTCCTCTTTTCAGTTCTTCATTCAAAGAGTCAATCATGGACACTTACTGACAGTTGTGGCTGCTTTGTGTGATGTATTGTTGTCTCTACCTTCTTGCCCTTTGTGCTGTTGTCTGTGCCCAATAATGTATGTACCATGTTTTGTGCTGCTACCATGTGTTGCTACCATGTTGTTGTTATGTTGTGTTGCTACTATGCTGTGTTGTCATCTGTTACTGCATTGCTATGTTGTTGTCTTAGGTCTCTCTTTATGTAGCGTTGTTGTCTCTCTTGCTGTGATGTGTGTTTTGTCCTATATTTATGTTTTATTTTTAATCCCAGGCCCCCGTCCCCGCAGGAGGCCTTTTGCCTTTTGGTAGGCCATCATTGTAAATAAGAATTTGTTCTTAACTGACTTGCCTAGTTAAATAAAGGTTCAATAAAATAAATAAATAAATAGTATCCCCCTGTGCTTAAATAGCGGGATAGTGGATGGTCACTCACTCAAGATGAGCCAGGTTTGACTGAGCTGCAGGTAAACACCGAAGTCCGTCTGAAAGCCGATGTCAGCGATGGTAACATCACCATCACTGTGTGGCTTCCCTCTCAGTGTACTGAACTCCCAGTAGCAGTGCCAGATCCCTGAGAGAGAGAGAGAGAGAGGGGGGGGTAGAGAGAGATAAAAAATAAGGAAGAGAGAGAGATGTGAGAAGTTATCTGCTACATTTGGTTTTCCATGACAACAGGTGTTGGTTTGCCATGACACCAGAGGTGTTGGTGACAGTTGGATGTTAGAAGATGTGGACACTGTCTCCCACAAATCTATATACAGTAGCGGTATGTTACCTTAAGTACAGTATGGGCTGGTGGAGTGTGGGTACTGTACTCAGACTAAAGACGGCATTAGGCTCTTTTACTGAGGCTAAAGTTGATTATTGACAGAGTGTGCTGTATTGTAGTACTAACCATAGCCCACCACAGCGATGACTCCAAAGATGATGAGCCACAGGAGAACTCCGGCTGTGAACCGTAGCAGCAGGATAAAAGCCAGGCTGACCACCATGGTTATCACCAGACCTCTAGACACACACACACACACACACACACACACACACACACACACACCTTTATGTCAGAGTGAAAACCACAGTAAAACACACATATGACACTCACAGACGCACAGAAACGCGGGTCTTACATTAAGATCCAGTACCAGGAGCTGGCGTAATCCTCAAATATCTTCATGCCAACCTCCTTGGCATCTAGCAGACTGGTAATGCCACTGTGAGAGAGGAAGAGGTGGAGTGGGATAGACAAATATAGTGGGGTGGGAGGATTGTGGAAAGAAAAAAGGTAGATAGAGAGGGAGATGAAGGGAGAAAGAGAGGGAGGGAGGGAGAAAGAGAGTGAGAACATGTCCACAAAGGGAGAAACATTGACTTATACTGACCTGTGTTGTATAACAGTGACTCTCTTATTCACACAGCAGGTCATGACACACTGCAGTTTATGATGGGGTTGTACAACCCTGGGAGACTGCACAGGCCTCCCTGCACAGGCCTCCCTTATAAATACCACAAGTCAACATCAGTGTTATCAAAGTGCTAGGAAGCAGCGATGCTCTCTATGACTCGGAAGCAGCAGGTTACTACTCTACAGCAGTTACAAATGAATCGTCTGATTAGAACATGACAAAGAAATGGGTCTGGATTATTAATTATTCCTGAATCTCTTTCCGTCAAAACTACATGTACAAGCAGGGTATGGTAACGGTTCAATGTACAAGCTAGAGAAAGAGGTGATAGCAAAAACCACCTAGAATACTTTGATCAGATATCCACTGTAACTACAGAGATTCTGTAAAATCATGCAAATATCTGGCTTTGTGATTCCTCATTATTGCATTGGTAAACTGGCAACGTTAACACAAGTTATATTGTTCATAATTTAAATTGTAGATATCTGATATGCTCACTAGACTTTCAGCCTCTACAGGACTGGTGGACAGCAGTAGCATGAGACTAGAATCAACCTTCCACTGGAACTGTGTAGAATACCAAGCACTAATCTGTTTTATGAGGACAGCTACCTCATGTCAGGAGCAAAGCTCACTCTAGGCGTTCATTTAATCTGCGCCATCGTACTTCTATAAAAATCCCTATAGTAGCACAAAATACAATTTACTTAAGTAATTTTGTTGTTATGAAAAAGAGAGTCCCTGATCTCCATTAGTACTAATGAAACCATTTGTTAACTTGTATTTAACTAGGGAAAAACACATTGAGACCTAGGTCTCATTTGCAAATGTGCCCTGGGAACGATACAAAAAATAAAATTAGACAATTTAAAACACAAAATTAAATCAATAGCAAATATTATATATCGTAATTTCCAGACTATAAGCCACTACTTTTTCCCACGCTTTGAACCTCGCGGCTTATACAATGACGCAGCAAAATTATGGATATTTCCCGCTTTTACAAATTCATGCCGCCAAAAAACTGAGCACCGTCACATAATGTGACGTAAATCGAGCGCGCTCAAACTTCGCATCATTCTGATTACGGTAGTCATTTTTTCACCCTCATCATGGCAAAGACACGGAGAAATGCATATGATGCAGCTTTCAAGTTGAAGGCGATCGATCTGGCTGTTGGAAAAGGAAATAGAGCTGCTGCACGGGAGCTTGGCCTTAATGAGTCGATGATAAGACGTTGAAAACAGCAGCGTGTGGAACTGACTCAGTGCAAAAAGACAACAAAATCTTTCAGAGGGAAGAAAAGCAGATGACCCGAACTAGAAAATGAGCTTGAAGACTGGGTCAACACACAGAGAGCAGACGGCCGAGGTGTTTCAACTGTGCAGATCCGACTGAAAGCCAAAACAATCGCCACCGCAATGAAGTTTGAGGATTTTAGAGGTGGACCATCGTGGTGTCTAAGATTTATGAGACGTAAAGGCCTGTCCATCAGGGTACGGACGAGTCTGTGTCAGCAGCTCCCTCCCGACTACGAGGAAAAAGTTTCAAACTTCCGTAAATTCACTGATGCAAAGATAGCGGAGCATTCCATCGGCCAGCACGACATCATAAATATGGACGAGGTTCCTCTGACGTTTGACCTGCCTCTCACTCGGACTGTCAACAGGAAAGGCGAATCATCAGTCACGCTGAAAACAACTGGGCATGAAAAAACGCACTTCACCTGTGTTCTGCGCTGCACGGCATCGGGAGAAAAGCTTCCACCGATGTTGATTTTCAAACGCATGACGATGCCAAAAGAAAAATTCCCGAGAGGAATTGTTGTGAAAGTCAACAAGAAAGGATGGATGACGGAAGGCCTAATGCATGAATGGCATACGGAGTGTTACGGCAAGCGACCGGGAGGATTCTTTCACAAGAACAAGGCATTGCTCGTGTTGGACAGCATGAGGGCCCACATAACAGATTCTGTGAAAGAAGCCATCAAGAGGACAAACTCAATTCCAGTTGTGATTCCTGGGGGCACAACAAAGTATTTGCAGCCACTCGACATCAGTGTAAATCGTGCATTTAAGGTGGCGTTCAGTGGGAGGCTTGGATGACAAGTGGGGAGAAATCCTTCACTAAAACGGGCCGCATGCGAAGAGCAACTTATGGTCAAGTCTGTCAATGGGTCCTGACAGCGTGGAGCATTGTCAAAACATCCACTATCATCAACGGGTTTCGAAAGGCTGGACTGCTGCGTGTTGAAGAGGGCAGCATGAGCTCAGCGGGGAATTTGCCTCCGGATGAAAGTGACGAGAGCGACAATGAAAACGATCCAACATCGGATGAAGCAATTCTGAGGCTATTCAACTCCGACACCGAAGGAGATGACTTCAGTGGTTTCAGTGCACAGGAGGAGGAAGATAGTGACCAATGACTTTCTTGGTAGGCTACTGTTTACTGCTATTTTATTTATTTTTGTTACAAGCCGTGTTTCGTTAAAGCCTATTTATTTTTGTTACAAGCCGTGTTTCGTTTAAAAGCCTATTTATTTTTGTTACAAGCCATGTTTCGTTTAAAGGCTGTGTAAAGTTCATTTGTTTCAATGTACCGGTAGGCACCTGCGGCTTATAGACATGTGCGGCTTATTTATGTACAAAATACATATATTTTTTTAATTCAGTGGGTGCGGCTTATATTCAGGTGCGCTTAATAGTCCAGAAATTACGGTACACAATCATACAAAACAAACACCTTTATCACTATAAAAATCCCTAACTTTTCTCCTAAAATGACCCAGAGACAACAACACATCCAAGCAATACTTGGAGATTATTCCACATGATAGGGACCTGGTAGGAAAAAGTAGATTTACCCAACTCTGTGGATACACGTGGCATGCTGATGTGCCTAATGCACTCAACAGACCAGATATTAACAGATGGAGTTCAGCCAGTCGAAAGCAAAATAATAGAAGCTAAGTTGGAGTGGTTGGTTGTAGGAAGTGTAATTGGCCTGAAATGCTCTGTCCTTGGACAGCTTGTTGAAGCGCTTGACATTCAGGGGGAAATATGGGAAAGGCACTGGGGTGGACAAATCACATGTAAGGGTGAGATGAGCCCAGCCATGCCTGAGGGGTTCACCACCAGGCGAAAAGCTGAGAGATTAGAAAAATGGCCCTTTAACATTGCTATAATTTTATTTAATGGGAAATGAAGGAGCTGTCACCCTAACAACAGTGGTTGAGGTCATACAAAGTTCAACATTTTGGTGAGATGAAAGATAACATTACACCTGTCATAACAAAAGCATCACTCCAGTCAAAACAAAAACATTACACCAGTCAAAATAATAGCATTACACCAGTCAAAACAACAGCATTGCACCAGTTAAAACAATGGCATTATACCTGTCTAAAAAATAGCATTACACCAGTTAAAACAATAGCATCCCAGTCAAAACAATGAGGATGACATTAGACGACTAGTCAACAATAAGGACATCAATCTGAACCCCTACAAATCAGCCGGGCTAGACAATCTGGACCCTCTGTTTCTAAAATGATCTGCCGAAATTGTTGCAACCCCTATTACTAGCCTGTTCAACCTCTCTTTCGTATCGTCTGAGATTCACAAAGATTGTAAAGCTGCCGCGATCATCCCCCTCTTCAATGTGGGAGACACTCTTGACCCAAACTGCTATAGACCTATACCTATCCTACCCTGCCTTTCTAAGGTCTTCGAAAGCCAAGTCAACAAACAGATCACCGACTATTTCGAATCCCACAGTACCTTCTCCGCTATGCAATCTGGCTTCAGAGCTGGTCATGGGTGCAACTCAGCCACGCTCAAGGTCTTAAACGATATCATAACAGCCATCGATAAGAGACATTACTGTGCAGCCGTATTCATCGACCTGGCCAAGGCTTTCGACTCTGTCAATCACCACATTCTTATCGGCAGACTCAACAGACTTGGTTTCTCAAATGATCGCCTTGCCTGGTTCACCAACTACTTCTCTGATAGAGTTCAGTGTGTGAAATCGGAGGGCCTGTTGTCTGGCCTGTTGTCTCTATCGGGGTGCCACAAGGTTCTATTCTCGGGCCGACTCTCTTCTCTGTATACATCAATGATGTCGCTCTTGCTGCTGGTGATTCTCTCATCCACCTATACGCAGATGACACCATTCAGTATACCTCTGGCCCTTCTTTGAACACTGTGTTAACTAACCTCCAGATGAGCTTCAATGCCATACAACTCTCCTTCCGTGAATTCCAACTGCTCTTAAATGCAAGTAAAACTAAATGATGCTATTCAATCGATCGCTGCCCGCCCGTCCAGCATCACTATTCTGGACGGTTCTGACTTATAATATGTGGACAACTACAAATACCTAGGTGTCTGGTTAGACTGTAAACTCTCCTTCCAGACTCACATTAAGCGTCTCCAATCCAAAATTAAATCTAGAATCGGCTTCCTATTTCGCAACAAAGAATCCTTCACTCATGCTGCCAAACATACCCTCGTTAAACTGACCATCCTACCGATCCTCAACTTTGGCGATGTCATTCACCAAAGCCCCATATACTACCCACCACTGTGACCTGTATGCTCTTGTTGGCTGGCCCTCGCTTCATACTCGTTGCCAAACCCACTGGCTCCAGGTCATCTACAAGACCCTGCTAGGTAAAGCCCCGCCTTATCTCAGCTTACTGGTCACCATAGCACCACCCACCCGTAGCACGCGCTCCAGCATGTATATCTCACTGGTCACCCCCAAAGTCAATTCTTCCTTTGGCTGCCTTTCCTTCCAGTTCTCTGCTGCCAATGACTGGAACAAACTGCAAAAATCACTGAAGCTGGAGACTCATATCTCCCTCACTAGCTTTAAGCACCAGCTGTCAGAGCAGCTCACAGATCACTGCACCTGTACACAGACCATCTGTAAATAGCCCATCCAACTACTTCATCCCCATGCTGTATTTATGTATTTATTTTGCTCCTTTGCGCCCCTGTATCTCTACTTGCACATTCATCTTCTGCACATCTACCATTCCAGTGTTTAATTGCTATATTGTAATTACTTCGCCACCATGGCCTATTTATTGCCTTACCTCCCTTATCTTACCTCATTTGCACACAATGTATATAGACTTTTTCTGCTGTATTATTGACTGTATGTTTGTTTATTCCATGTGTAACTCTGTGTTGTTGTATGTGTCGAACTGCTTTGCTTTATCTTGGCCAGGTCACAGTTGTAAATGAGAACTTGTTCTCAACTAGCCTACCTGGTTAAGTAAAGGTGAAATAAAAAATAAAAAAAAATAGAGCAGTCATAACATCAAGGCACAAGTACAGCAGACAAAGTGAGTGCCACTGAGTCTGGTGGCTTGAGGCTCAGAGATAAATCTTTCTGCTTCAGAGACTGAGGGAAGGATAAGTTAGAGGACATCATCCCTGCTCTGTCAGAAGCAAAGAACACACTGTCAGTAATGGTCTTCAAAACAGTTTCATCTCATGACAAGGACATCAGAATACCACCTTCATTTTCAGCTACGAAACTCAATTTTTGTGTTCAGATTGACTTTCATAGACTGAGGTAGGCCTAAGACCTATATATAACTTGTGGTAATTACTGTGGTAATAACGCTAATTACTACACTAATCTGAGGGTGCTCTTTTCCAGTTTTACTAAATGAAATCTTTGCAAACATTATGATAAGAAAGAAGGAACACGTTGACGAAGAAACACATTGACGAAGGAACACATTGACGAAGGAACAAGTTGATGAAGGAACACATTGACGAAGGAACACGTTGACGAAGGAACACATTGACGAAGGAACACATTGACGAAGGAACACATTGACGAAGGAACACATTGACGAAGGAACACACTGATGAAGGAACACATTGATGAAGGAACACATTGATGAAGGAACACATTGATGAAAACCAGGAGGTGACGTGACACTCAGCTTTGAAAGACCAATAGTACATCAACTGTAAGCTACATTGTTACTCTTTGTTAGGGCTTTGATATCGATGTAAGCTCCACATCATACAACATTTAGAGGTAATCTGTCCCCTTTCCTTTCCACAGCCACAGTCAGAGAGGAGCAGCAGCAGATTACCGATGATGCACAGTCAAGTGGGAAGGTTAGTTTGAAGACAGCGAACTCGGGGCTACAGAAGGTTGAAATACTGTAATTAGTTTGAGACCTTTCCAATCCTTGCTGTTGGAATGGAACCTTATTTACATAAGTACAAGTATTCAAACCCTTTGCTATGAGACTCAAAATTGAGCTCAGGTGCATCCTGTTTCCATAGGTCATCCATGAGATTTTTCCACAACTTGATTGGAGTCCACCTGTAGTAAATTAAATTGATTGGGCAGAGAAGAATGGGAGAAACTCCCCAAATACAGGTGTGCCAAGCTTGTAGCGCCATACCCAAGAAGATTCAAGGCTGTAATCGCTGACAAAGGTGCTTCAACAAAGTACTGAGTCAAGGGTCTGAATACTTATGTAAATGTGATATCAGTTTAATTTTTTTATACATTTCCCCCAAAAATATAAAAACCTGTTTTTGCTTTGTCAATATGGGGTGTGTAGATGGATGAGGGGAAAAAAACTATTTCATCGATTTTAGAATAAGGCTGTAACATAACAAAATGTGGAAAAAGTCAAAGAGTACTGTCACGTTTACTCCCGCTCCCCGGCGCTCAACGCCGCCAGTTGTCTCATCATTATGCAGACATGCCACCATCGTTACGCGCACCTGCGCCTCATGACACTCTCCTGGACTCCATCACCTTCCCGATTACCTCCCCTATATCTGTCACACCCCTTGGTTCTTTTCTCAGGTGTTATTGACTCTGTTTCATGTCTGTACGCTTTTCCTGTTTTGTACTGTGTTCTACTTATTATTACATATGCACTCCCTGCCCTTGCTTCCTGACTCCCAGCGTACACGTTACAGGTCTGAATATCTTCCGAACGCACTAAATATGTGATTAAAGTGTTAATATGTTAATTTTGTTTCAGTATTGGTTTACTTGAATTCAATTGGCTATGAATGACAGTAAGTCTGATATAATTTGTATGGTAGCCTATCAGTCTATAAATAGATAGCAATAGCTAGGTTTCAATCCAATTGGCGACAAAAATCTAAAATCCACATAAAGAAAATATGTACATTTTCCCTCCAGTGGTGTGTTTCCACCAAACTGCCTCGACAACATTTCGACTACAACAAAGGGACATTGAGGAGAGCAGGACTTACTTGGCAGCGTCCCTGAGATCGATCACGCTCCTCGTTTTACCTAACCCGTCTTTGAAGTCCGTCTTGTTGGCGACAGTTAGCGTCCCGTTCCTGGTGATGAAATCAGGGAAGCACCTCTGAAGGACTGAAAAACACAAACAAATATTTAATGGCTAAGAATAATGTTTCAATGTCATACACTGTTGATAAGTATCACTCTCCTTTCCCAACCCCTAACACATTTACATTTACGTCATTTAGCAGACGCTCTTATCCAGAGCGACTTACAAATTGGTGCATTCACCTTATGATATCCAACACATACTGCCCCCTCCCACAGAACCTAAGTCTTAGAATAGACCGTCTGAATCTTAAGTCACCATTACGATAGTGGAGGAACTGTGTGTAGAACCTGGATTCACTTACAAGGTCTGCTTGGCACTATCATAGATGGGCAGTCCTCATCTCTCAAGACGTGTGCAACTGACTAAAGGGAGACAAGAGAGGAAGAAGACGTCAAACAATGTAAATTCAGTGACGTCAAATCCTCAGAGTTGAGTTTTTATACCAACTCATAGGTTAGGATGACTGGTAAGACATCCTATCACCATATCCTATGAGTTTGCCATTATCCAAAAGGACCATGAGGAGAGTGGGCGTGTGGCTGAGTTGAATAGGAACAGAACAGAAGACTGTCATACATTACAGACTGGTAGGGAACCCTTCCTGAGTCATTTGTATTTTTAGCACTCTGGTCTCGGTGCAGACTAAGCGCACAGCCTTTTCCTCTCTCTCTTCCTCCCTCTCTCCCCCTTTCAGTCCCTCCCTCTTTGCCACAGAACTTTTACATCTCATTATGTTTCCTTTACATAATACATTACATAGGCCTAGTACTTATAAAGCAATATAGTGTTTTTCCGTATAATTAAATGTACAACAAGATATACTCTAATTGCAGCAACTAAATGACTTACTGATTCTAATAAGATTGCTTCTAATAAGAGTCTTGGTCGCTACTGACTTCTAGATGGATAACCATTACAGATGACATCTACTCAGAACACGCAAGGACTTGATAAGGTGAGGCCATAAGTGACTGGAGGCATCAGGTCTCTGTACCTTTCTAGGATTGTCGAAGCCTGGCTTGCAGAACTGCCTGTAATACTCCCAGTAGCTGTTGTTGTACCTGTAGTTGTACTGCATGTCTAGGTATGTGGCAAATCTGTCTGGGCACTTGGAGACACAGAGCTGAGAAGAGAGAGATAGATACAAACATTCATCAATGCTTAACAACAGAGAACACTGACCTTGTATAATCAAGCAAGAAAAAACAAGCAGGAACATAATAGCATAGTGTGTGCCGCGTAAAGAGGAACCTCTTACTTGGGTTGTAGGGCACTGGAGGTTAATGAGAACGGCAGGATTGGCACATTGCAATATGTTGAAGTAGAATAATATGGCTTTGTTGCTGTAACCACAGTGAAATGGAGAGAATAGTCATTCGTTTTCCAACACACACAATGACAGTTTTATTAGAAGATCCTGCGAACAAATTTTGTATTGAAACTAATGGCAGATTGAGCTGCCTGTCAAACAGAGGCAGGACACAGTGTAAACACACAGTGTAAACACACAGGGTGCAGGGGAGCCTGTGGTGGTGGTTAATGCTACTTTAAATGCACTTTTCATACATTCCACGCAAAGCCCTAAACAAACAAAAGGGGGGATTACTGTACAGCAGGGCTCTGCAGAGTTCCTGGAGAGCTACCCTCCTACAGGTTTTCACTCCATTCCTGTTCCTGGAGAGCTACCCTCCTACAGGTTTTCACTTCATTCCTGTTCCTGGAGAGCTACCCTCCTACAGGTTTTCACTTCATTCCTGTTCCTGGAGAGCTACCCTCCTACAGCTTTTCACTCTATTCCTGGAGAGCTACCCTCCTACAGGTTTTCACTCTATTCCTGTTCCTGGAGAGCTACCCTCCTACAGGTTTTCACTTCATTCCTGTTCCTGGAGAGCTACCCTCCTACAGCTTTTCACTCTATTCCTGGAGAGCTACCCTCCTACAGGTTTTCACTCTATTCCTGTTCCTGGAGAGCTACCCTCCTACAGGTTTTCACTCTATTCCTGTTCCTGGAGAGCTACCCTCCTACAGGTTTTCACTCCATTCCTGTTCCTGGAGAGCTACCCTCCTACAGATTTTCACTCTATTCCTGGAGAGCTACCCTCCTACAGGTTTTCACTCTATTCCTGTTCCTGGAGAGCTACCCTCCTGTAGGTTTTCACTCAATTCTTGGAGAGCTACCCTCCTACAGGTTTTCACCTCATTCCTGTTCCTGGAGAGCTACCCTCCTACAGGTTTTCACTTCATTCCTGTTCCTGGAGAGCTACCCTCCTACAGGTTTTCACTCTATTCCTGTTCCTGGAGAGCTACCCTCCTACAGGTTTTCACTTCATTCCTGTTCCTGGAGAGCTACCCTCCTACAGGTTTTCACTCTATTCCTGTTCCTGGAGAGCTACCCTCCTACAGGTTTTCACTTCATTCCTGTTCCTGGAGAGCTACCCTCCTACAGGTTTTCACTCTATTCCTGTTCCTGGAGAGCTACCCTCCTACAGGTTTTCACTCTATTCCTGTTCCTGGAGAGCTACCCTCCTACAGCTTTTCACTCTATTCCTGGAGAGCTACCCTCCTACAGGTTTTCACTCTATTCCTGTTCCTGGAGAGCTACCCTCCTACAGGTTTTCACTCTATTCCTGTTCCTGGAGAGCTACCCTCCTACAGGTTTTCACTCCATTCCTGTTCCTGGAGAGCTACCCTCCTACAGATTTTCACTCTATTCCTGGAGAGCTACCCTCCTACAGGTTTTCACTCTATTCCTGTTCCTGGAGAGCTACCCTCCTGTAGGTTTTCACTCAATTCTTGGAGAGCTACCCTCCTACAGGTTTTCACCTCATTCCTGTTCCTGGAGAGCTACCCTCCTACAGGTTTTCACTTCATTCCTGTTCCTGGAGAGCTACCCTCCTACAGGTTTTCACTCTATTCCTGTTCCTGGAGAGCTACCCTCCTACAGGTTTTCACTTCATTCCTGTTCCTGGAGAGCTACCCTCCTACAGGTTTTCACTCTATTCCTGTTCCTGGAGAGCTACCCTCCTACAGGTTTTCACTTCATTCCTGTTCCTGGAGAGCTACCCTCCTACAGGTTTTCACTCTATTCCTGTTCCTGGAGAGCTACCCTCCTACAGGTTTTCACTCTATTCCTGTTCCTGGAGAGCTACCCTCCTACAGGTTTTCACTCCATTCCTGTTCCTGGAGAGCTACCCTCCTACAGGTTTTCACTCCATTCCTGTTCCTGGAGAGCTACCCTCCTACAGGTTTTCACTCTATCCCTGTTCCTGGAGAGCTACCCTCCTACAGGTTTTCACTCCATTCCTGTTCCTGGAGAGCTACCCTCCTACAGGTTTTCACTCCATTCCTGTTCCTGGAGAGCTACCCTCCTACAGGTTTTCACTCTATCCCTGTTCCTGGAGAGCTACCCTCCTACAGGTTTTCACTCTATTCCTGTTCCTGGAGAGCTACCCTCCTACAGGTTTTCACTAAATTCCTGTTCCTGGAGAGCTACCCTCCTACAGGTTTTCACTCCATTCCTGGAGAGCTACACATTTTAGTCATTTAGCAGACTCTCTTATCCAGAGCGATATACAGTAGTGAGTGCATATATTTTTGAACCTATTTTTCTTCCATGGGAATTGAACCCACAACCATGGTGTTGCAAGCGCCATGCTCTACTAACTGAGCCACACGGAAGCCACACCCTCTTGCAGGTTTTCGCTCCAACACCAGTTGTAACTATCCTGATTCACCTTCTCAATCTGCTAATTATTAGAATCCGGTGCGCTAGATTAGGGTTGAGTGTAAACCTACAGGACAGTATCTCTCCAGGAACAGGGTTGGAGAGCCCTGCTGAACATAGAAGGGTAGATTAAAATGACTATGTTTCAAATATTACAGACTAATACAACTAACATTTACTGAGGCCGGATATTAATCGTAGAGAAAAACAGTTTGTCAGCATTATGACTTCTCGCACGTTGTTCCTGCTGTATTGGAGGCGTCAAAAGTGTTTAAGTCGACACCCCTCCCAGGCTGCTTACAATCTCTTCCAAGTGCAGAATTCTTTTAGAGGATATTAATGGGAAGCCACACTTGTCCTAAGTGCAATTTCAATGATATAGTACTATACCTATCCATAGTAACTATATAGTATACATAGTACTGTAGATACAATACATTTTTCTCCAAACACAGATAGCGGTCTTTCTTTCTACTTACGCGTTGGGGGTCCCCTGCTGTCCACAGAACTGTCCATGGCTGTCAGTGGGGTAGACCACCTTCCTGGGGTCGCCATGTATCCAGGCTGCAACCAGACAGACGGCCACATCATTAGCCTCATTCACAGACCTGTCATATGTCAATCACTCTGGACATGAATGAGTGATAGGATCTGCCTGACTGTGTATGTATTGGAATATTCTGACAGTCTAATGCACATGCACAAGTTGTCTCGACCTCTGAATGCTCAGCTATGAAAAGCCAACTCACATTTACTCCTGAGGTGCTGACCTGTTGTACCTTCTATAACCAATGGGATTATTATTTGTCCCTGCTGGTCATCTATAAATGTTTGAACATCTTGAAGAACGATCTGGCCTTAATGACCATGTACTCTTATAATCTCCACCCGGCACAGCCAGGAGAGGACTGACCACCCCTCAGAGCCTGGTTTCTCTCTAGGTTTCTGCCTTTCTCAGAGTTTTTCCTAGCCACTGTGATTCTACATCTGCATTGTTGCTCTTTGGGGTTTTAGGTTTCTGTATAAGCACTTTGTGACAACTGCTGATGTAAAAAGGGCGTTATGTGATTGATGTGATTGACTACCATAATCACTTCAGCCCACAGCTACTGTACATCAGTATAAAAGCAGGTCAAATGGGATCCAATATAGACTGCTGTTATGAATCACAATCAGAAGCCAGATATGAATATATTAGTGTGTCAAGCTGAGACCTGGCTGTTCAGACATTACAGGACAACCCCAAAAAGTCTATGTGAGAAACTTAGAGAGTGATAATACGAGTGAAAAGCACTAACAAAACCAAGGCCAAGGTAATCCAATCATTCCAACACTTTCTCCATGTAACGGCTTTCTTCTGTGGACGAAGGAGAGGACCAAAGCGCAGCGTGGTTAGTGTTCATCATGTTAAATAAAGAACATAAACGTGAACACTACAAATACAAAAACAACAAATGTGAAAAACCGAAACAGTCCTATCTGGTGCATAGACACAACGACAGAAGACAACCACCCACAAAACCCAACACAAAACAGGCTACCTAAATATGGTTCCCAATCAGAGACAATGACTAACACCTGCCTCTGATTGTGAACCATATCAGGCCAAACATAGAAACGGAAAACTAGACACACAACATAGAATGCCCACTCAGACCAACACTAAAACAAAGAAAACACAAAAGAACTATGGTCAGAACGTGACACTCCACCAGTCTGCATCTTTTCAGGCTTCAATTCACGTTGCAATCCTGTGTTCAATAGTTTTTCTAACCTGTTCAAAACATAAACAGCAAATAATGACCTAGGAGGACAATAACATATTATTTTCTAGCCTGCCTCACACAGTTGGGAGGATGAGATAGAGAAGTTATGCACGAGGAAGAGCACATGGGAGGAGAAAGAATGAAAAGCTCTTCACGTAATTGCTGACATGCCAGTGTCTATTTGAAGTCACCTCCATTTTCATGGCTCTGGCTCTCTTAAAGTAATTGGGCAACAGACAGTCCTTCCTCTGCCCAGACTCGGACGTGACTACACTGCCAATCGAAGTCTGAGAGGGACTCCACTTTGAGAGAAGACATCACCGTTGATTTCATTTGACTCACTCAGGGTGGGTGGGTGTGTGTGTGTGTGTGTGTGTGTGTGTGTGTGTGTGTGTGTGTGTGTGTGTGTGTGTGTGTGTGTGTGTGTGTGTGTGTGTGTGTGTGTGTGTGTGTGTGTGTGTGTACAGACTTAGGTGTGTGTGTGAGGAGATTCACATGATTGATTCCAATCTACTGAGAGGAACACACTGGAGTATGCTGTGTTTAACTGCTCTAATTAAATGCCTTGGAGGCCAGAGGTCATTACCCATTTCTCTAGAGAACATGCTCTAAACTCCAATCAGAAGATTAGAGCACAGATTAGGGAGATGCCATAGAGCAGTGGTTCCCAAACGTTTTATAGTCCCGTACCCCTTCAAACAATCCACCTCTACCACCAGGGTCAGCGCACTCTCAAATGTTGATTTACGCCATCATTGTAAGCCTGCCACACACACACACTATACGATACATTTATTAAACATAAGAATGAGTGTGAGTTTTTGTCACAACCCGGCTCGTGGGAAGTGACAAAGAGCTCTTATAGGACCAGGGCACAAAAAATAATAATCAATAATTTTTCTCTTCATTCAACCATCTTACATAAAAAACCTTATCGTTCATTGAAAATTGTGAATAACTCACCACAGGTTAATGAGAAGGGTGAATTTGAATGATAAACATAACTCTGCAATGTTGGGTTGTGTTGGAGAGAGTCTCAGTCTTAAATCATTTTCCACACAGTCTGTCCTTGTATTTACTTTTCATGCTAGTGAGGGCCGAGAATACACTCTCACATAGGTACTTGGTTGCAAAGGGCATCAGTGTCTTAACAGCGCGATTTGCCAAGGCAGGATACTCTGAGCGCAGCCCAATCCAGAAATCTGGCAGTGACTTCTGATTAAATTCAACTTTCACAGAACCGCTTGTTGCAATTTCGATCAGGCTCTCTTGTTCAGATATCGGTAAGTGGACTGGAGGCAGGGCATGAAAGGGATAACAAATCCAGTTGTTTGTTCCATCCATTTCAAGAAAGTACCTGCGTAATTGCGCACCCAACTCACTCACGTGCTTCACTATATCACATTTGACATTGTCCGTAAGCTTGTTCATTTGTACACAAAAAAATCATACAATGATGGAAAGAACTGTGTGTTGTCCTTGTTAACTTCTTTGAGATTTAGGGGGTGCTGTTTCGACTTAGCGAAAATTGGTCTCCAAATTAAACTGCCTAGTACTCAATTCTTGCTCGTACAATATGCATATTATTATTATTATTATTGGATAGAAAACACTCTCTAGTTTCTATAACCGTTGGAATTATGTCTCTGAGTGCAACAGAACTCATTCTACAGCACTTTTCCTGACAGGGAGTGAGATTTCAGAAATCTTGGCCCCTGGTCCCAGGTCAGTTTTAAGGTCCCTGTAAATGCTATGAGGATACAAACACCGCCTACGCCTTCCTCTAGATGTCAGTAAGAGGTGACAATTTGAATGGAGTCGATTGCGCAATCAGGACCTGTATAAAAGAGCACAAGGCGGAAGTAGCTTTCTTTTCTTCCTGCGCCTGGCGCACGATGGACGTCGGACTGGCTCTCTTTCCAAGCTTTGGTTTAGCCACTTCTAAATCGCCGGTCATGTTTTTACTCGTTATAGGTGTTAAAAACATCATAAGGTAGTTAATTTAAACCGTTTTATAGCAATTTATATCCGTTTAGTGCGATTTTGAGGCATTTCTTTGTGATGCACTTTGAACGGCTGGGCACGTTTCCAGTACATGCCGAACGTTAGTGGCCATTTCGACAGGGCAAGAGGACATCTTTCGACCAAAAGACGATTAGACCGGAGAAAGGATTCATTGCCCAAGATTCTGATGGAAGATCAGCTCATAGTAAGAGCTATTTATTATGATAAATCGTTGTTCTGTAGAAAAATGTTAAACGCATATTCCGCCATTTTTTTGGTGTAGCTTCGCTTGGCGAACCCTGTATTGCACAGTAAGGATAATTTTAGAAATGTAATTCAGCGATTGCATTAAGAACTAATTTGTCTTTCGATAGCTGTCCAACTTATATTTTTTTAGTCAAGTTTATGAATAGTTATTCATTAGACCAGATCACTGTCAAAGATGGCGGCCGACGTTTTCGTCCCAGGTAGGCTACTATTGTCATTGTATAACCACGTTTTTTTGTGGCTAAATATGCACAATTTCGAACAAACTCTATAAGTATGTTGTAATATGAGGTTACAGGAGTGTCATCGGAAGAATTCTGAGAAGGTTAGTGAAAAAATTAATATATTTTGGCGATGATAACGTTATCGCTCTCTTTGGCTTGAATCAATGCTCGGGTAACGTTTGCACATGTGGTATGCTAATATAACGATTTATTGTGTTTTCGCTGTAAAACACTTAGAACATCTGAAATATTATCTGAATTCACAAGATCTGTGTCTTTCCATTGCTATGTGCTGTGTATTTTTAAGAAATGTTTTATGATGAGTAAATTGGTAATACACGTTGCTCTCTGTAGTAATTCTAGTCGCTTTGGTGAGATTTGTGATGGTGGCTGCAATGGCAAACTATGATTTATACCTGAAATATGCAAGTTTTTCTAACAAAACCTATGCTATACAATAAATATGTTATCAGACTGTCATCTGATGAGGTTTTTTCTTGGTTAGTGGCTATCAATATCTTTATTTGGTCAAATTTGTGATAGCACCTGATGGAGTAAGAAACTGATGGAGTTAGAAAAGTGGTGTCTTTTGCTAACGTGGTTAGCTAATAGATTTACATATTTTGTCTTCCCTGTAAAACATTTTAAAAATCAGAAATGATGGCTTTATTCACAAGATCTGTATCTTTCATTTGGTGTCTTGGACTTGTGATTTAATGATATTTAGATGCTACTATTTAATTGTGACGCTATGCTAGCGATGCTAATCAGTGGGGGGGGGGTTGGGGGTGCTTGTCAAGTGGGACGCTAGCGTCCCAACTATCCCAGAGAAGTTAATGCAGACAGAGAAGAGCTCCAACTTCTTTATCATAGCCTCAATTTTGTCCCGCACATTGAATATACTTGCGGAGAGTCCCTGTAATTCCAGATTCAGATCATTCAGGTGAGAAAAAACATTACCCAGATAGGCCAGTCGTGTGAGAAACTCGTCATCATGCAAGTGGTCAGATAAGTGAAAATGATGGTCATTAAAGAGAACTTTAAGTAAATAAGCTTGTCTCTCAACTCCAAAAAATTTGTTCATACTTTGCCCCTTGATAACCAGCGCACTTCTGTATGTTGTAAATGTGTTACATGGTCGCTGCCCATATCATTGCATAGTGCAGAAAATACACGAGAGATCCGGGGCCTTGCTTTAACAAAGTTAACCATTTTCACTGTAGTGTCCAAAATGTCAGGCATTCCCTTGGCAGCAAGAGCCTCTCGGTGGATGCTGCAGTGTACCCAAGTGGCGTCGGGTGCAACTGCTTGCAAGCACGTTACCACTCCACTATGTCTCCCTGTCATGGCTTTTGCGCCATCAGTACAGATACTTAAAAAATATATATATATTTCACCAGGTAAGCTAGTTGAGAACAAGTTCTCATTTACAACTGTGACCTGGATACCAACACATCTTGACCACCAAATTCCATTTGATGTCACAAAGTTGTCCAGAACTTCAAAAATATCCTCTCCTGTTGTCCTGGTTTCCAGAAGAGGATGTCTTCCCTAATTGACCCCCCATAAACGTAACGGACATATACCAAGAGCTGTGCCAGGCCCGCCACGTCTGTTGACTCATCCAGCTGTAACGCATATAATTCACTGGCTTGTATGCGAAGCAGTAATTGTTTCAAAACATCTCCTCGCATGTCATTGATGCGTCGTGAAACAGTGTTGTTTGATGACGGCATTGTCTGTATAGTTTTTTTGGCCTTTTCCCCCAGCATTGTCCCAGCCATAGCCACAGAAACAGGAAGGATTAAGTCCTCCACAATAGTATGGGGCTTGCCTGTCCTAGCGACTCAGTATCTCACCATATAAGACGCTTCTAGCCCCGTGTTATTAATGGAATCTGTTTCTTTTATACGTGTCTTACTACTCGAAAGTGGTCTTAATTCTCGCTCAAAAAACTCCTGTGGCTTATTTTTCAAATTTGCATGTTTTGTTTCTAAATGTCTGTGCAAGAGTTGTGAGACAGTACTTTTGCACATATAACATACTGTGGCTGAGGAAAGGCACTACACCCAATATAAGTGAACCCCAAATCAATGTAGTTCTCATTATATTTGCGCCTCTTTGATGGTGCAATGGGGGCAGAAGTTCTTCGGCTGCATCAGATTCACAAATGGCAGTGTGTCCATGCTAGCTGGGCTAACAACAAATGTAGAATTACTGATGCTAGCATTGGATGTGCTCGTGGAAGCAGAACAACTTGTGTCGTTGACAGGTACAGGTGTAGTACTGCTGGTAGTAGCAGTACTATGAGTCTCTATGGAAATGCAGGCCTTACTTTTTTTTAACCATTTATCCATTTTTGAACAAACGGGATGAGCACCAGCTACATTTGGCTACATACGGTTAATGTGATTGTATGTTAATTATTTGACTAGGCTACCTGTATTTGACACTGTGATGTTATTTTGCTGGACACTAGATGTTTTTTTGGCACTGTAACGAGGATACTCAGGCGAGAAAGAAACCTCACCCAAATGTATAGCCCCGTTGGAAAATATAAATGGACCGTTTGAAAATGTGAAAAAAATATATATATTTAAAATTTTTAAATGTGAATCACATTTTTATTTGGCGTACCCCTGACGGCATTGCAATATCTGCCATAGAGTAAGCTCAGAAAACAGAAAGTGCCTCACATACAAACAGACTGATGTTACTAACTCCCGCTCATTAAGGAATGGGTCTGTCTCTGGGGAAATTCAGGCGCTCATATTTCTACCTCCCACACACGACACAATCAGAGGCTCTGTTGCTCAATGCAAAAATGGCATCAAATAAAACACTAGCATCGATATGGCAACACAGTTGGTGGAATATATAGAACACAAAGACTGTCTAGATGAGAGCTAGGCACGCAGAAACTCACTAACTAACAAACATGAACACAGACGAACTCACACACACACCAACTTTCCTCACACCATCTTCTTAGACCAGTGTTTCCCAACCCTAGTACTCGAGTACCCTCAACAGTAAACCTTTTCATTGTAGTCCGAGACAAACACACCTCATTCAACTCATTGAGGGATAGATGATTAGTTGATAAGTTGAATCAGGTGTGCTTGTCCAGGGCTACAATGAAATAGTGTACGGTTGGGGGTACTTGAGGACCAGTGTTGGGAAACACTGGCTTACATGCTGACCAGACCGGACACGTCGCGTGCGTGAGCGTCGCAAAATAAATTTAGAAATCCATGTTATTCAATTATTGCACCCACACTGCTCGCGCGCGCCATTGAGCGTCTACGACCACGGGCTAAAATAGAACTCCTTTCTATTTCTGACGCAGGTCGCGCTGAAAGTCCCATCTCTCCCATCTTCTAATTGGTTTATAGAAGCAGGTACCCACGTGCCATCTCCTCATTGGTTATACCCACGTGGGTGATTGAAAGACGAACTGTTTTTCCGGTAGTCGTGGAAATACTATGAAAGTTTAGATGCTGATCACCATATAATTTCAAAGATGAAAAAGCCTGGAAGGAGGAGAGATGATTAGAAACGATTCGGTTGGCCGTTTTATGTGTGGATTAATTGTCAGAGTAGAGGACCTTGTGCATTTCAGGTAAAATAACAACTCAATGTTTATATCCCAGGACAAACTAGCTAGCAACAGCAACCTAGCTAAATAGAACAAATTAGCTAGCAAGTGCAAGCTAACTAGCTAAATTGCCATACATGTTTAATGCTTTTCGACCTGTCCCCAAATTAATGTAATTGGTTCAGAGTTTGTTTTGATATTTTAACCTGCGTGTCGTGATCGCGTTTGGTGTAGGGGGACAAAATACATTTACGCACGATAGCACACGATGGCGCACGCGCGCAGCTGGTTTGTGTTCCGTCTTAGACCACATCCTTCTTTGAGGTACAACAGAGGGAAGGGGGATGTGTGTGGGAAACTGGGACTTTGTTGTTATGAAACCTCTATGTCTGATGAAATAGGCAGCAACATGACAACTCACCCACGGTGCCCAGAGCGATGTAGCCGAGGATGACGATGACGAAGATGACACAGCACAACACATCCGTGCAGGCCCTGGGGAGAAGAGAGAGAGAGAGATAGAGATAGAGAAAGAGACAGAGAAAGAGAGAGAGACACAGTGTAATCCACAGTGTCTCCTGACCCCTCCTGTCTCAGCCTCCAGTATTTATGCTGCAGTAGTTTATGTGTCGGGGGGCTAGGGTCAGTTGGTTATATCTGGAGTACTTCTCCTGTCTTATCCAGTGTCCTGTGTGAATTTAAGTATGCTCTCTCTAATTCTCTCCTTCTCTCTTTCTTTCTCTCTCTCGGAGAACCTGAGCCCTAGGACCATACGTCAGGACTACCGGGCATGATGACTCCTTGCTGTCCCCAGTCCACCTGGCCTTGCTGCTGTTCCAGTTTCAACTGTTCTGCCTACGGTTATGGAACCCCTACCTGTCCCAGACCTGCTGCTTTCAACTCTTAATGATTCCTGAGTATTATTTGACCATGCTTGTCACTTATGAACATTTTTGAACATCTTGGCCATGTTCTGTTATAATCTCCACCCGGCACAGCCAGAAGAGGACTGGCCACCCCTCATAGCCTGGTTCCTCTCTAGGTTTCTTACTAGGTTTTGGCCTTTCTAGGGAGTTTTTCCTAGCCACCGTGCTTCTACACTTGCATTGCTTGCTGTTTGGGGTTTTAGGCTGGGTTTCTGTACAGCACTTCGAGATATTAGCTGATGTACGAAGGGCTATATAAAATAAACTTGATTTGATGATAATATTTACTGTTCATTTTTATTGTTTATTCCACTTTTGTTTATTATCTAGTTCACTTGCTTTGGACTTGCTTTGGCAAAGTTAACATACGTTTCCCATGCCAATAAAAGCCCTTGTCATGACTGCCCTTGGGGGAGGATCATAGGCGCCCCCCCTCTCAATTCAATTAAATTCAAGGGGCTTTATTGGCATGGGAAGCACATGTTAACATTGCCAAAGCAAGTGAAGTGCATAAACAAAAGTGAAATAAACAATACAAATGAACAGTAAACATTACAATCACAGAAGTTCCAAAATAATTATGTATATATACAGTGTTGTAACGATGTGCAAATGGTTAAAGTACAAAACGGAAAATAAATAAACATAAATATGGGTTGTATTTACAATGGTGTTTGTTCTTCACTGGTTGATATTTTCTTGTGGCAACAGGTCATACATATTGATACTGTGATGGCACACTGTGGTATTTCACCCAGTAGATAGAGTTGATCAAAATTGTGGATCTGTGTAATCTGAGGGAAATATGTGTCTCTAATATGGTCATACAGTGGGGCAAAAAAGTATTTAGTCAGCCACCAATTGTGCAAGTTCTCCCACTTAAAAAGATGAGAGAGGCCTGTAATTTTCATCATTGGTACACTTCAACTATGACAGAAGAAATTAGAAAAAAAAATCCAGATGTCACGTTCCTGACCTGTTTTTCCTTTTTCTTGTGTTTATTTAGTTGGTCAGGGCGTGAGTTGGGGTGGGTTGTCGAGGTGTTATTTTCTTGTTGGGTTTGTGTTCGGCCGGGTATGATTCTCAATCAGAGACAGCTGTCAATCGTTGTCCCTGATTGAGAATCATACTTAGGCAGCCTGTGATTCACGTGGTTGCTGTGGGTGTTTGTATCTCGTGTCTGTATTCGTGCCACACGGGACTGTTTGTCGGTTCGTTTCGGTTTTGTCACGTTTGTTGTTTTGTATGAGTAAGTGTTCAGTGATTTTGTTCATTAAAATAATCATGGACACAACCCACTCCGCATATTGGTCTGATCCTTCTCGCCTCTCCTCCTCGTCCGAGGAGGAGGATTACGACGACCGTAACACCAGAAAATCACATTGTAGGATTTTTAATGAATTTGTTGCAAATAATGGTGGAAAATAAGTATTTGGTCACCTACAAACAAGCAAGATTTCTGGCTCTCACAGACCTGTAACTTCTTCTTTAAGAGGCTCCTCTGTCCTCCACTCGTTACCTGTATTAATGGCACCTGTTTGAACTTGTTATCAGTATAAAAGACACCTGTCCACAACCTCAAACAGTCACACTCCAAACTCCACTATGGCCAAGACCAAAGAGGACACCAGAAACAAAATTGTAAACCTGCACCAGGCTGGGAAGACTGAATCTGCAATAGGTAAGCAGCTTGGTTTGAAGAAATCAACTGTGGGAGCAATTATTAGGAAATGGAAGACATACAAGACCACTGATAATCTCTCTCGATCTGGGGCTCCACGCAATATCTCACCCCGTGGGGTCAAAATGATCACAAGAACGGTGAGCAAAAATCCCAGAACCACACGGGGGGACCTAGTGAATGACCTGCAGAGAGATGGGACCAAAGTAACAAAGCCTACCATCAGTAACACACTACGCCGCCAGGGACTCAAATCCTGCAGTGCCAGACGTGTCCCCCTGCTTAAACCAGTGCATGTCCAGGCCCGTCTGAAGTTTGCTAGAGAGCATTTGGATGATCCAGAAGAAGATTGGGAGAATGTCCTATGGTCAGATGAAACCAAAATATAACTTTTTGGTAAAAACTCAACTCGTCGTGTTTGGAGGACAAAGAATGCTGAGTTGCATCCAAAGAACACCACACCTACTGTGAAGCATGGGGGTGGAAACATCATGCTTTGGGGCTGTTTTTCTGCAAAGGGACCAGGACAACTGATCCGTGTAAAGGAAATAATGAATGGGGCCATGTATCGTGAGATTTTGAGTGAAAACCTCCTTCCATCAGCAAGGGCATTGAAGATGAAACATGGCTGGGTCTTTCAGCATGACAATGATCCCAAACACACCGCCCGGGCAACAAAGGAGTGGCTTCGTAAGAAGCATTTCAAGGTCCTGGAGTGGCCTAGCCAGTCTCCAGATCTCAACCCCATAGAAAATCTTTGGAGGGAGTTGAAAGTCTGTTTTGCCCAGCAACAGCCCCAAATCATCACTGCTCTAGAGGAGATCTGCACGGAGGAATGGGCCAAAATACCAGCAACAGTGTGTGAAAACCATGTAAAGACTTACAGAAAACGTTTGACCTCTGTCATTGCCAACAAAGGGTATATAACAAAGTATTGAGAAACTTTTGTTATTGACCAAATACTTATTTTCCACCATAATTTGCAAATAAATTCATTAAAAATCCTACAATGTGATTTTCTGGATTTTTTCCCCTCATTTTGTCTGTCATAGTTGAAGTGTACATATGATGTAAATTACAGGCCTCTCTCATCTTTTTAAGTGGGAGAACTTGCACAATTGGTGGCTGACTAAATACTTTTTTGCCCCACTGTACATTTGGCAGGAGGTTAGGAAGTGCAGCTCAGTTTCCACCTCATTTTGTGGGCAGTGTGCACATAGCCTGTTTTCTCTTGAGAGCCAGGTCTGCCTACGGCGGCCAATAGCAAGGCTATGCTAAGAGTCTGTACATAGTCAAAGCTTTTCTTAAGTTTGGGTCAGTCACAGTGGTCAGGTATTCTGCCACTGTGTACTCTCTGTTTAGGGCCAAATAGCATTCTAGTTTGATCTGGTTCTTTGTACATTTTTTCCTATATGTCAAGTAATTATGTTTTTGTTTTCTCATGATTTGATTGGGTCTAATTGTGCTGTTGGCCTGGGGCTCTGTGGAGTCTGTTTGTGTTTGTAAACAGAGCCCCAGGACCAGCTTGCTTAGGGGACTCGTCTCCAGGTTCATCTCTCTGTAGGTGATGGCTATGTTATGGAAGGTTTGGGAATCGCTTCCTTTTAGGTGGTTGTAGAATTTAACGTCTCTTTTCTGGATTTTGATAATTACCGGATATCGGCCTAATTCTGCTCTGCATGCATTATTTGGTGTTTGTCCCATTTTGTGAATTCTTGGTTTGTGAGCGGACCCCAGACCTCACAACCATAATGTGTAATGGGTTCTATAACTGATTCAAGTATTTGGTTTAAATGGTTTAAACTACAACTCTACAAAGGGACAAGACCAGAGAACGTGGAGATCATCCCCACGCTGAAACGGTGAAAAAATCTACAAACTAAAATACCAATTTTTCAGGCTGCACCTGTTTAAATACTTTAGTCTGGTAAACGCATCCATCCTAAAAACATTTCCCAATGGTACTCTGTCGTATCCATTATAACACCCTACAACTACGGAATACTTTAATCTCTGGTGGATTAACCAGACACTTTCTGTCGAATCTATCCAGCAGATGGACCGGCGATCACAGAGAAGGACAACAAAGGAATACACCAGTCTCAACATCAACAGTGAAGAGGCAACTCCGGGGTGCTGGCCTTCTAGGTAGAGTTCCTCTGTCCAGTGTCTGTGTTCTTTTGCCCTCTTTTCTTTTTATTGGCCAGTCTGAGATATGGCTTTTTCTTTGCAACTCTGCCTAGAAGGCCAGCATCCTGGAGTCGCCTCTTCACTGCTGACGTTGAGACTGGTGTTTTGCGGGCACTATTTAATGAAGCTGCCAGTTGAGAACTTGTGAGGCATGTGTTTCTCAACCTAGACATTCTAATATACTTGTCCTCTTGCTCAGTTGTGCACCAGGGCCTCCCACTCCTCTGTCTATTCTGGTTAGAGCCAGTTTGCACTGTTCTGTGAAGGGAGTAGTACACAGCGTTGTACGAGATATTCAGGTTCTTGGCAATTTCGCGCATGGAATAGCCTTCATTTCTGAGCCTGTAATCGAACCCACAAATGCTAACGCTCCAGATACTCAACTAGTCTAAAGAAGGACAGTTTTATTGCTTCTTTATTAAGCACAACAGGTTTCAGCTGTGCTAACATAATTGCGAAAGGGTTTTCTAATGATCAATTAGTATTTTAAAATTATAAACTTGGATTAGCTAACACAACATGCCATTGGAAGAAAGGAGTGATGGTTGCTGATAATGGGCCTCTGTAGAAATTCCATAAAAAAACAGCCGTTTCCAACTACAATAGTCATTTACAACATTAACAATGTCTACACTGTATTTCTGATCAATTTTATGCTATTTTAAATGGACAAAAATTGCTTTTCTTTCAAAAACAAAAGGAATTTCTAAGTGACCCCAAACTTTTGAATGGTAGCATATGTAGTGGGTCCATTCTGTTCTCCCGCTCTTTCTTATCTGTCCCCACCCCTTTCCTTTGCCTACCACCATCATATGGGTTTCGTCCATGGGACTTTTTCTTGGTATCATGTTAGTAACCAATGTATGACCTATTGTGTGTGTGTTTATGTAATTCTGTGATTGATTAGTTAGTAAATAAATAATTAAGCCAATTTGTATATCGCTGATTCATGATTTATGATGCTAGGGTTCGTGCAGATATCTAAGGGTTTGCGACATTCAGGGATGAGATTGATAAGGTAATAATACACTAATAGAAGACCGTAATCGATAAGATATGAAAATATCTTTCATTTGGGAAATAGAGACTCTTATAAACATTTTACTCTGGTGCCCCGACTTCCTAGTTAAAGTTACATGATTAGTTTATTCACATAAGGAATAATTACACAAAGAATTGATTTGATAATTTAAGTCTTCACATTTAATGACAGCTAATGCTACGACACCCTTAAATTAAATTGAGAGGGAGAGAGAGATAAATAAAGAGAGAGATAAATAGAGAGATAGAGAGAGACAGAGGAAGAGAGAAAATAGAGACAGAGAGATCAGAGAGAGAGAGAGAGAAAGAGACAGAGGAAGAGAGAACATAGAGAAAGACAGATCAGAGAGAGAGAGAGCGAATTGAATTGAGAAACAGAAAGAGCGAGAGCGAGAGCGATGATTAGATGAGACTAGTACCCAGGGCTCTGCCCTTGCCATGGCATACATCGCTAATAGTAGGCTTTTACTTGAGCTCCTAAGCTGGGAGAAGAATTTGCCACCAGACCAGGTGGCATGTTAAGACTGTGAGCTCAGATAAAAACATTCCGAGCTACACTGAATTTCTAATGACACAAAGCCCCAGAGGTCATACAATCTCCACAGAGACCTCTCCGACAGAGTTTATGCTCTCCACAGAGACTCCTCCGACAGAGCTTACAATCTCCACAGAGACCCCTCCGACAGAGTTTACGCTCTCCATAGAGATCCCCCCGACAGAGGTTCTCAAGGTTGGATTCCACAACAGCATAGTACATCTTTGCCCCCTTTAGAGAGGGGAGTCTGTCTCCTTCACAGCTGGGCTTTCTCCTTCTGTCAACAGATAAGAAGTCTTCCCCCGTATCTCCCCCCAGAGGAGCAGTCAGCCTTGCCCCTCCATGGCCCGTCTTACAAAAACCCTCCCCAACTTCAACCTTATGGTGTCCTCTTAAGGCATCAGCATGCCTCAGTTCAGCTGGCGTATAGCCGAAGTCGGCATGCTTGCATACTCCCTTAAAAGACCATCGCTTGAAGGTCTTATTGTCTATGAAAAGTGAGGAGAGAGGAAACCCCAAATTAATTAGATCTACACTACATGACCAAAATGATGTGGACACCTGCTTGTCAAACATCTCATTCCAAAGTCATGGGCATTAATATGGAGTTGGTCCCACCCTTTGCTGCTACAATAGCCTCCACTCTTCTGGGAATGCTTTCCACTAGATGTTGGAACATTGCTGCAGGGACTTTTTTCCATTCAGCCACAAGAGTATTAGTGAGAGGTTGAGGTCAGGGTTCTGTGCAGGCCAGTCAAATTCATCCACACCGATCTCGACCAAATCATTTCTGTATGGACCTCACTTTGTGCACGGGGGCATTATCATGCTGAAACCGGAAAAAGCCTTCCCCAAACTGTTGCCACAAAGTTGGAAGCACAGAATCGACAACCATGAAAATCAGCCCGAGACCATTATTCCTCCTCCACCAAACTTTAGAGTTGGCACTATGCATTGGGGCAGGTAGTGTTCTCCTGGCATCCGCCAAACCCAGATTATTTACACTACTCCAGCTGATGCTTGAGCTTTGTGATCTTAGGCTTGTGTGCGGCTTCACGGCCATGGAAACTCACTTCATGAAGCACCCAAAGAACAGTTCTTGTGAGGACGTTGATTCCAGAGGCAGTTTGAAACTCGGTAGTAAGTGTTGCAACTGAGGACAGACGATTTTTACACACTACGCACTTCAGCACTCGGCGGTCCCATTCTGTGAGCTTGTGTGGCCTACCACTTCTCGGCTGAGACACTGTTGCTCCTAACCTTCCACTTCATAATAACAGCAATTACAGTTGACCGGGGAAGCTCTAGCAGCGAAGAAATGAGACAAATTGGCTTTCTGGAAAGGTGGCATCCTATGACGGTGCCATGTTGAAAGTCACTGAGCTCTTCAGTAAGGCCATTCTACTGCCAATGTTTGTCTATGGAGATTGCATGGCTGTGTGCTTGATTTTATACACCTGTCAGCAATGGATGTGGCTGGAATAGCCGAATCCACTAATTAGAAGGCGTGTCCCCATACTTTTGTATATATCGTGCATAACCAATAGCCTAACTGGTAAATGTGCATTGCCTTATAAATCATCAATATATACAGTGGTTCCTCCTTTAAAAGTTGCGAGCTTACACCGCGGGACCCAGCGTCACGGCTTCATTGCTCCAGACCACCACAAGGAGGAGTTAGAGCACTCATTATGCATTTGGGTCCTGAGGGTTTTATATGACCAATCATATCGAGTGGTTCCAATAACGAATTTGACACGAGCCACCTGTCCCTGGTGACTTTCTTCAGGAAAGATGGCTGACAAAACATTACGGTGGGAGCTAATTTAAGTAATTATAACGTCATAACAAGTCAAGCAAAAAATGTACAATTGAGAGGAATATGTTAGTTTTTGTAACAGTATTTTTATTGGAATTTCACAATTTTCACCAATATAAAGAGATACAACAACAGAGACAAAAAAAAAAAACAGCACTCACTTACACATATCTGCGTATATATATACACATATACATACATACACACACATATACACCCATACACACATACACCATTTTCCTCTCCCCGCTCGGCGCTTCTCTCAACCCATCCCCATCATTGCGTCTCTCAATACATACATTTTAAACAAACTTACGAACAGATATTAAACAAAAAAGCTCAGTTTAAACTAAGAAGTTAGGTTCCACACATGGAACGTACAGTGTAATTCTGAAATACATAGATCACCAACATTCTAAGAGAATCCTTGCAGCATAATAGCTGATACCTCAGGTTCTAGGTAATTTAGATAGGGTTCCCATACTTTGTAGAACTGATCTGTTTTAGAATGCAATGTACATGTCAGATATTCCAGAGGCACCCATTCAAATAGTATCTTATGCCAATCTTTAATAGAAGGAACCTTATCACTAATCCACTGTAAAAGGATGTTTTTCCTTGCAGCAAAGGTAAGGATGTTGTAAAGCCTCCTCTTACTCACATAAGTAACATGCCTACTAGGGAGACCTAACAGTAACGAAACTGGGTCCAATTCTAGATCAACCCCTAGGATCTTTTCAATTTCTTGCAGAACACCAGACCAGTATCTTTGTATTTTGGTACATGACCATAAACAATGTGTTAGGGTGCCTGTATCAGTTTTGCATTTAAGACACTGAGGAGAAGAGGGAGAGGGGCTAAAAGCATGTCTGCGATTTGGGGATAAATGCAATCTGTGTATTATTCTTAATTGGATTGCTCTAGTACGATTACATATGGATATTGTTTTTGCATATCTCCAAATGTCCTCCCACATCTCTTCGTCAATAGTAACAGACAATTCTTTCTCCCACACTTGTTTCACCCTCTGTGTGTCGACAGCAGAAAAGGACCTTAAAGCATCATAAAACAGACAGTTTCCTTTGTGGGAAAAAAAGCATTCTTTCAATGACAGACATATCAGGGTTGCCAATTAAGGTGGTGCTCTTCACAATATAATGTCTTACTTGTAGGAAACGGAAAAAGTCCTGTTTTGGGAGTCGATATTTCTCGACCATCTGCTCAAATGACAATAAAATCTTATCAAAAAATAAGTCATTTAGTCTGCGTATGCCCTTATTAAGCCAAAAGTTAAAGCCAGCATCCAGCAATCCTGGACCAAAATCTGGGTTGTTAAGAATTGGGGTAAGAGCAGAGGTTAGTTTGGACCTTCCCAGGAAGCGTTGAACTGACCTCCATACTTTGAGTGTGTTAATTAACTTCTTTGGGATAGGGGGCAGTATTTTGACGTCCGGATGAAAAGCGTGCCCAAAGTAAACTGCCTGCTACTCAGGCCCAGATGCTAGGATATGCATATAATTGGTAGATTTGGATAGAACACACTCGGAAGGTTCTAAAACTGTTACAATAATGTCTGTGAGTATAACAGAACTGAAATGGCAGGTGAAACCCTGAGGACAAACCATCCCCCCCAAAATATAATTCAGCATAACACTGATTTCAATGGCTGGCATTTTTATTATAGGGCGAAATCCTCCCTGATTGCAGTTCCTAGGGCTTCCACTAGATGTCAACAGTCTTTAGAAAGACTTTCAGGCTGGTTTTTGGAAAAATGAGGGAGAAGAAGCAGTTTTTCAAAGGGCTCACATTTTGGCTGTAGTGTTTCCATGCGCATGGCCGAGATAGCGCGTTCTTTTTGTTTATCTCCGGTAAAGACAATAACGATTCTCCGTCTTAAATTTAATTGTTTATTTGCGTATTAGGGTACCTAAGGATTGATTATAAACGTTGATTGACTTGTTTGGATAAGTTTATTGGTAACGTTTGCGATTCATTTTGTATGCATTTTGACCGATGGAAACCAAGTGGATTATTGACTGAAGTGCCAGCTAACCTGAGTTTTTAGGATATACATTTTTTATTTATCGAACAAAAGGAACATTTGTAATGTAACTGAGACCTTTTGGAGTGCCAACAGAAGAAGATATTCAAAAGGTAAGGCATAAATTATATTGTTATTTCTGACTTTTGTGTCGCCACCAGCCTGGTTGAAAATTATTGTTATGCATTTGTAAAGTGGGGTGCTGTCCTCAGATAATCGCATGGTTTGCTTTTGCCCTAAAGCCTTTTTGAAATCTGACACTGTGGCTGGATTAACAAGAAGTTAAGCTTTATTTTGACATATTGCATGTGTATTTTCAAGAATGTTAAATATTTACAATTCTGTAGTTTGAATTTGGCACCCTGTACTTTCACTGGATGTTGGTCAGGTGGGACGGTAGCGTCCCATCTAGCCTAGAGAGGTTTTAACCTGTTTGGGGTGCAAGCCCGACCTCGGACCGAAAATGACAACAGCTGCAGAGCGCGAAATTCAAAATCTATTTTTTAAAAATATTTAACTTTTACACATTAACAAGTCCAATACAGCATTTGAAAGATAAACATCTTGTCAATCCAGCCAACATGTCCGATTTTTTAAATGTTTTACAGAGAAAACACCACATATATTTATGTTAGCTCACCACCAAATACAAAAGTGGACAGACACGTATGAATTATGATTATGAAGTATGAATTATGATTGAAGTAGCATGCACAACCAACCGAAATAAACTAAAACCAACCTAAAGAGCCCAGAAAAAACGACCTCAGATGACAGTCATATAACATGTTACACAATAAATCTATGTTTTGTTCATAAAAAGTGCATATTTTAGCTATAAATCTGTTTTACATTGATGCTACCCAAAAATGCTAACACATAGCTAGAGTCTGAATCCAGCCGGGAGTAGCCAGAGAAAATACATACACCAACGTCGGCTACTAATTACACCTCATAAAACATTTCAGAAAAACATATGGTGGATAACTAATGAAAGACAGATATCTTGTGAATACAGACAACATTTCCGATTTTTGAAGTGTTTTACAGCGAAAACACAATATATCGTTATATTAGCTAACATCATAAGCTAGCATAAGGCAGCATTGATTCTAGTCAAGCGCTAGCCTAGCATAGTTAGCAGCGTTAGCATTCAACAGTTCGACATATATATGAAAAAGCATCCCAAATTGGGTCTTATCTTTCTTGGTACTCCATCAGAATGTTGTAACGGGGTCCAATGTCCAGTAGAGTCTTTAGTTGGGTTCCAGAACGAAGGATTCCCCTCTTTGGTTAGCTAGCACGGTAGCATTGCTGCGCCAGAAAGCGTTTCTTCAAAAAATTCTTCCGTCGTTTCACATCTAAAGTCCAGAATAAATTGCAATAATATAATTAAAGTATATTGAAAAAACAACCTTTAGGATGATTTTGTGACATGTAGCAAATAATATCGTAGTCAGGCATCATATTCAAAGTTATCTACCTTGTTCCAGAAGCCGAGATCAAATTATCCTTCGCGCCCGGATTTTTATTTTAACTGCGCATGTCTCACAAGAAGTTCTGTTATTCAGTCCAGGGACGAGATATTCGACCCCTTTCAATTCTCACTTCCGCATTACAGTCTGAGGTACGCCTCTGACGTGTCCCTATGGTCCTAAGTCAAATGGCCTTTTATAGAGAAGGTCTTAAAGAGACACATCGCATTTTGGGAAACTCAATTCGGCTGGGAAAATGGCTGTAAAAATATTTCTGTTCGACTTAGAGAAACAATTCAAACCTTTTTAGAAACTACAGACTGTTATCTATCCAACAGTAGTAAATATATGCATATTGGAAAATAAAAAGTTTCTTAGGAGGCCGTTTGAAAATGTGCACACATTTTCCAGTTTTTTCAATATTCAGCGTGCAGCCATAACAGGTAAGCAAGTACAGGTCAATAGTTTGGACACACCTACTCATTCCAGAACATTTCAATATTTGTACTATTTTCTACATTGTAGAATAATAGTGAAGACGTCACAACCGTAGCATGTGTAGCCCATCATACAAATGTTTCCTATTAGCAGGACAATATACTTTTTATAACTCGGCAGATTACAGATTGACTTTGGCGATCGCGAGTCGATGGCTTGAATAGTCTCACTGGAAATGAAATACAAGTTGAAAATGTGCAGCATACAGTAAAGACCAGCAGTCGATTTATTTAAGCATTATTTTTAGCATTATTAGGCCCACATTAAAGTATTGTCGCTTACTGTACCTGTTCATTTTCCTGGGCTTCGAGTTCAGCGTAAAACAGGCATCTGATGATAGTGTTTGCGAATAGCACTGTCCGTGACCAAAATCCCCAAGTCTACCAGTATTTTTTAAATGTCTCCAGTAGATTTCCCGTTCCTCCTGAATGCCCTAATCTGCTCACTTAAATGAATAGAGATCCTGGTCAGGCTGCTACAGTATAATCAAAGTGAGGTCAAATCGGCAATCTGCTGTATACTTATAGCCTATTATAACCTTAAAGTCACACCTTTCCTCACCCCGCCCTCACTCAGCCCTCACTCCGCCCTCACCCGCCCTCACCCCGCCCTCACTCCGCCCTCACCCTGCCCTCACCCCGCCCTCACCCCGCCCTCACCCCGCCCTCACTCTGCCCTCACCCCGCCCTCACCCCGCCCTCACCCCGCCCTCACTCTGCCCTCACCCCGCTCTCACTCCGCCAAAAAACAACCTTAACACAGTTACCATTCAAAAATGTGCTGTTTTTCTAAAAAAAATGACATTGCGACCAAAGAGAACAGACGAAATGGACATTGTTTTCATCAAGCCAGCTTCTTTCTATGGTGCTACCTGTTCCAGTGTTAGGACTGTAATCACCAGAGGACATGAAAATGAGCCAAAACTAAAGGATCACCAAAACTAAAGGTATTTTGGTTTCAGAGCACTTTATAAAAATAAAAAAAGAAGGCTATATACCTGTCAATGTGTAGACATACTGTGGAATAAAATCGATAATTGTGTACTAAAAACGTGAATGTATTTTTGCAGAGCTTACAACCATTTCGACAACCATCCGTGGAGATCAGTGAAAAAAGGGCTGGACAACGGGCCGCACCGGAAAAATGCATAGTTGCAAAGAACGCTGTTAGTTAAGCTAGACTCTTAAAATGTGTATGCAGCATTTGTGTGTTGGAGTCACATTTAAATTCTTAAATGATTGACCGTTTCTATCATAGGCCACTGTAATCGAATGGGGGCTCAGGGCGGTACCATTCTGCTCATCTGATGAAGGTGCTTATGGGTGAGATTCAAACTTTGAAGACCGAGATTGAGTCATTGAAGGCAGACCATCAGAAAGAGAAACATTCTCTGAGGGCAGAGATACAGGCGACAGCTGATGCATTGGTCCAGAGCCAGGCGGTATTGGCGGACGGAGAGTCACTCCTCATTAGCGGAGAGTCAGACGGCATTGGCGGAGAGTCAGGTGGAGAAGGACGCATTGAAAAGGGCGAGGAACGAGATTGAGTCACAATCCATGCCAGGCACACCTGTGAGCTCTTGAACTCCACCTCCGACAGGCAGAGTCAACCTACGTGGTGGGTTCGTCAGGTCGTCGGTTCACCCTGATCTTTCCATTTCTCTTCTGACAACAGAACTTAACCAACTGCTTAGCAGGCACAGCAAGGACTGCCTGGACCGTTAAGCTGTTCTGTTATTCCAAGGATGTGTAACCGAAGAGAGATACCACAAGTGGGCACAGAATACAAACTGGGATGGATCCCAAGGCAAATGTGGCTTACCAGTGAACCTCCGGGTGTTCTTCATTAATACTGTGTCTCAGAAGTTTCCACCCATGACTGATGCAACCCAAAAAATCATTAAAGACAGAGTTAATGAGTACTTGAGGTCACCGAGAAAGTCTTGACATGGCCTGCTCTCACTTATGTAAGGAATTATGCACTTTCCCATATTTACTACAGTATGTACTGTATTCTATGTTTACTTGTCAGACTGCACAGTAGCCTAAAAAAACAAATGCAGGTGGCATATATCTTCAAAATGCTTTATTATCCAAGTGTAAAAGCATAAACTGTACAGTACTGTATTTCTTCATCAGCATCTTTATGCTTTCGTTAATAAAATGATAAAAATACTCTTGCAAAATGCTGATGTTTATTTAGTTATGGATCCATAACGAATTACTTGTTCAAATATTCCATGATATTCTTAAGATATGTCTTGACGGAATATAAGCAAGTGATGTCTGCTAAATAATGAAGTTAGGTTTCTCCAGAAATAAACAATTCTAAATAACAAACTGGCTTTATTTACAAACTAGTGAGAATTTCTCACCCCAAGAATTGCCTTTTTCCTCGCTCACTCTAGGTTAAATGAAAACGAAATCTCCAAAATATTATAACTTTTTAAACAAAGCGATTATTATTATTAATTAATTTAGAATTATATAAAAGCCCCCTAGGATATGTGAGAATATCTAATGGAAAATGCCCCTTAGATATTCATTTAGAGTCCTCCAATCCTCTAAATGTAATTATTGGCGGAGAGTCACGTCATTGAAAAAAATATTTGATATTTTTGATATACGGTAGGCCTACCATAGGTTAAATGAGTCTCACTAGTGTTGAGTAATGTGCTGTTAAAAATGGTGTAGGTCTTATTTATTTAAATAGCATATAAAAAGGTAGAAGCAAAAGCCTACAACTATTTTAGCACTGTTTCACAATTCTCTGAGGCAAGCATGGGGACTGGTTTTGATAAATCAATGAGATTTTTATTTTCACTTAATCTCCATTTGGGTATTGATTAGACAGTAATTAGAAAATGAGGGTGCAGAAATGTTATGCTCTTAGTGTAATGTTTACTTACCTAGGCAAGTCAGTTGAGAACAAATTCTTATTTACAAGGACAGCCTACTCCTTGTGCCCTGCAGGGATTCTTTAGCTAAATAGCCCAGTACTGTACTGCTGACGGCAACGTTGTACAGCGCCATATTTTCCATTCGAACAGAAACCCAGAGGGATTTTCATGGAATAGAAACACCATAATATGAATCTAATTAATTAAGCAAGTACCAGTTAAATGTTTGGACACACCTGCTCATTCCAGGATTTTTCTAGATTTTTACTATTTTCTACATTGTAGAATAATATTGAAGACATCACAACTATGAAATAAGACTCCCGAGGCCTGCTTTCCCTATGTAAGGAATTAGGGACTTTCCCATGTTTACTACATTATGTATTGTAGACTGCACAGAAACCTAATAAACAAATAAAACACATTTTGTGTGTTTATAAAATAATTATAAAAATACTCTTTCAAAATGCAGATGTTGCTTTAGTTATGGATCCATAACAAATTACTATGGGAATAAATATCACTGATTTACAGAAATATTGGAACAAATTTGTCTAATGAAGGCAAACAATGTAGAATCCTCCAATCCTTTAGCCTACTCTTGACCATCACGTTGTACAGTGACATATTATCCATTCCATTTTAACAGAAACCCTGAAGGTTTTGTTTTTCTCTGAATAGAAACACCATAATATTAATCAAATGAATTAAGCCACATTTCTTAAAATCAATCCCATATACTACGTTATTACAAAAAAAGGTTTTAAATTCTCTGGTAATGCCAATACGGAATACTATCCAATGCTTCTCAAAGATTCCCTCTGGTGGTCAAACTAGCAATAACTTGCATTAACAGAAGAAAATGGCTGACAAATTGATAACGTGCCACAGAATAATGCAGCAGCCCGCAAGGTGTGCTGCAGTATGACACAACTTTTAAAAGGAGGAACCAGTGTATCTACAGAAATAAGACAGATCCTGCTTCTGTTACCCGTTTGATTATTTGTTAAATAGCCTACTGATTCCGTGAGCACCAAACCTCACACAACTACATGTCAACTAAAAAATTTCACAAATTTGTTTCGTTTTTAATCTTTGCTGTAATAAAGGCTTTACACTTTTTTTTCATTAGACCAGCCTCTCTGGTATTATTTATAATTAACTTAATGTTGTTTACACTGTGCCAAAGTGTCAGAAGAATTATATTTACAATAATAATAACTATTTTTCCTTGATCTCCTTATTTGTATTATTACTATTATTATTATTATTATGATGATCATCATTATAATAATAAGTCATGTGTCGTGGCAGAATCAGATTTAGCTAAGTAACAGATAGATAAGATGTTATTTTCATCATTTGCTTGTGAGATACTTATCATTAGAATCTTCTGAGCTAGGGATTGGTAACTTGGGGCCAGAGAGGGGAGAGGTCCGGCTTGTCTTCATACGTCAATGTATCTGTTAAACCATGTGGTGCTAAGTAGAATATTAGAAGGGGAGGAGGACAGAGTGGAATGTTGGTTTCTTATGGGAACGTTGTTTGTAACTATTCCTAAACCATGGGATGGAGTTATTAATTGGGGAACCAGTTAGTTATCTCATACAATGTCTGTGCCAGTCACTCCCTACTTTTCTCATAGGGGGAAGGAGTTTGGCAGTGTTTGGAACCATTGTATTTCCCCTCTGAGGTTGCCCTTATCTTGACCTAGTATTTGACCTAAGGGGCAAACTGTCTGATTTTGAGTTTTTCCAGGTTTGGGAGTATCTAGAAATGACAATTGATATTTGCCATTGGATGAGGTAATGTTTTGGTAGACAGTGAAGTATCAAGCATGAGATTTAAACCTTGTCTTGGGAGATCAAACTGAACGATGATTTATAGCTGATGCTGTCTAGCGATAGGATACTCCTCTTTCGGGTAAAGGATTCTTTGTAAGTTGAGAGGGGTGTATCTGGACTATAAATGAAACTAAGAATTGTTTCGTAAGGACTCTCAGAGAATTCATTCATAGACACTGAATTGATCTGAGAGTCATTAAAGGACTTTGGTGAAGCTTGTATATATATATATATATATATATATATATATATATTAAAGATGGAATATATAATTTAACTCTGACTTGTGTGTGGTTGGCTCTCTCTCTCTCTTTATTGAGTAATACAGGAAATTTCCACAACACATGTCATTAGTAGGTTTAGTATAGCAGCATTATATAACCACCATTGAGCTGTAGGCCTAAGAGCCCATCCTGTTTAGTCTTAATACTGTAACTTACTGAGGCCTATTTTTCAATACTTACAAAGGCTACTGTATCAATCAATAATGTATTTGTTAATGTCATCACACAGCATACGAGTCATTCATGATGTGAAATGCAAACAAGAATTTTAGTTTTAAAATAAAATGACTGTAGTAAAGGCTTTACAGAAAATAATAATAATAAATTCTGACTCTCTGGTACACTTATAATTTATTGTGTTAACATTGTTCCAAACTGTCTGAAAAATGACATTGTAATCTAACAGCACCTGTTAGGCACACATAGGCTTGATATGCACGCAGCGCATACCTTATTTTTCTTGATCTCCAGTATTTTCCACAACTAGTCTAATTTATTCCACACATCTGACTTCCCCTCTACCTCCTGAGCAACCAGTAAACATTCCCCTGTTTCAAGTTTATCTGTCAGGTCTTCTGCATCCATTTTGCTGTCACGTGTTACGGTGTTCAGTTTGTTATAACCAATTTATTGATGTGAATATGATATGCTATAGGTCAGACCCTATTGGTCACGTGCATACGATGCATATATGTGTCGTAAAAAGAGCAGGGTTGAGGGAATAGGGAATGTTTTTCCTAAACAAAATGAGGGATTTCGGTAAGAGAACTTTTCAGTCAGTAATTATTTGACAGCTTCAGCAACACAGACAGCGCGATACACACTGCTGATGTGTGGTGGTCGCTGAAGCAGGGAAGAGAGACAACAGGTCCTAGTCACAGTCACTCGCTGTCTTTTCTTTTTTTTTACGCAGCAAGTCTGAGCCAGGCGGCACAAACTAATCAATTTCGGTCGGACTCCCTCTAGTCATTTGTGCCTTAATTATTTAATCAAACATTTAGCTTAAAGCACCAGACAAGCTCAGTGCATAATGTAGTTGATTTGAATAAAACACATAGGATTAGTCTACATACGGAAAAAACATGTTTAAAAATGTACAGTACAGAACGTCACCTTTTATTTAATGGTACAGTGCATTCATAAAGTATTCAGACCCCTTGAATTTTTCTCAATCAACACACAATACCCCATGATGACAAAGCAAAACAGGTTTATACATTTTTGAAAATGTACTAAAGAATAAAACTGAAATATCACTTTTACATAAGTATTCAGACCCTTTCTCAGTACTTTGTTGAAGCATCTTTGGCAGCGATTACAGCCTCGAGTCTTCTTGGGTATGACGCTACAAGCTTGGCACATCTGTATTTGGGGAGTTTCTCCCATTGCTCTCTGCAGATCCTCTCAAGCTCTGTCAGGTTGGATGGGGAGCGTTGCTGCACAGCTATTTTCAGGTTTCTCCAGAGATGTTCGATCGGGTTCGATCCTGGCTCTGGCTGGGCCACTCAAGGACATTCAGAAACTTGTCCCAAAACCACTCCTGCATTGTCTTGGCTGTGTGCTTAGGGTCGTTGTCCTGTTGGAAAGTGAACCGCAGTGCTCTGGAGCAGGTTTATCATCAAGGATCTCTCTGTACTTTGCTCCGTTCATCTTTGCCTTGATCCTGACTAGTCTCCCAATCTCTGCCGCTGAAAAACATACCCACAGCATGATGCTGCCACCACCATGCTTCACCATAGGGATGGTGCCAGGTTTCCTCCAGACGTGACGCTTGGCATTCAGGCCAAAAAGTTTAGTCCTGTTTTCACCAGGCCAGAGAATCTTGTTTCTCATGATCTGAGAGTCTTTGGGTGCCTTTTGGCAAAGTCCAAGCGGGCAGTCATGTGGCTTTTACTGAAGAGTGGCTTCCGTCTGGCCACTCCACCGTAAAGGCCTGATTGGTGGAATGCTGCATACTGTAGATGGTTGTCCTTCTAGAAGCTTCTCCCATCTCCACAGAGGAACTATAGAGCTCTGTCAGAGTGACCATCGGGTTCTTGGTCACCTCCCTGACCAGGGCCCTTCTCCCCAGATTTCTCAGTTTGGCTGGGTGGCCAGCTCTAGGAAGAGTCTAAGAGTTTTGGTGGTTCCGAACTTCTTTGATTTAAGAATGACGGAGGCCACTTCTTGGGGACCTTCAATGCTGCATAATGTTTTTGTTACCCATCCCCAGATCTGTGCCTCGACACAATCCTGTCTCAGAGCTCTATGGACAATTCCTTCAACCTGATGGCTTGGTTTTTGCTCTGACATGCACTGTCAATGGTGGGACATTATTTAGACAGATGTTCGCCTTTCCAAATCATATCCAAATCAATTGAATTTAACACAGGTGGACTCCAATCAAGTTCTAGAAACATCTCAAGGATGATCAATAGCAACAGGATGCACCGGAGCTCAATTTCAAGTCTCATAGAAAAGGGTCTGAATACTTACGTAAATGAGGTATCTGTTTTTATTTTTTATAAATTAGCAAAAATGTATAAAAACCTGTTTTTACTTTGTCATTATGGGTTATTGCGTGTAGATTGATGAGGGGGAAAAAGTATTTCATCCATTCTAGAAAAAGTCTGTAATGTAACAAAATCTGGAAAAAGTCAAGGGGTGTGAATACTTTCCGAAGGCACTGTATTTTCATACATACAGTTCCTTCAGAAAGTATTCACACCCCTTGACTTGTTTCACATTTAGTTGTGTTACTGCCTGAATTAAATTGAGATTTTGTGTCACTGGCATACACACACTACCCCATAATGTCAAAGTAAAATTGTTTTGAGAAATTAAAAGCTGAAATACCAAGACATTGTATTTATTTTATTTTTTTCACCTTTATTTAACCAGGTAGGGAGGTTGAAAACAAGTTCTCATTTACAACTGCGACCTGGCCAAGATAAAGCAAAGCAGTGCAACACAAACAACACAGAGTTACACATGGGATAGACAAACGTACAGTCAATAACACAATAGAAAGATCTATATACAGTGTGTGCAAATGAAGTAAGGAGGTAAGGAAATAAATAGGCCAATAGTGGCGAAGTAATTACAATTTAGCAATTTAACCTGGAGTGATATATGTGCAGATGAGGATGTGCAAGTATAAATACTGGTGTGCCAAAGAGTGGCCTAGTTACGAGTTTTTACTTAATTAGGCTGAAAATATATGGCAAGACTTGAAAATGGCTGTCTAGCGAAGACTATAACAACCAACTCGACAGAGCTTGAAGAATTTAAAAAAGAATAATGTGCAAATATTGTACAATCCAGGTGTGCAAAGCTGTTAGAGACTTACCCAGATAGACTCACAACTGTAATTGCTGGCAAAGTTTATTCTATTCTAACATGTATTGACTCAGGGGTGAGAATACTTATATAAATTAGATATTTCTGTATTTCCATTTCAATACATTTGCTAACAGTTCTAAAAAATATGTTTTTACTTTGTCATTATGGGGTATTGTGTGTAGACGGGTGAGCAACGAAATCAATTTAATCAATTTTGAATTCAGGCTATAACAACAAAATGTGGAATAAGTCAAGGGGTATGAATACATTCTAAAGGCACTATCTGTTTTACAGCTTAGAAATGAAAGCACTTTATGTAGCTAGTCCCCCCCATGTGAAGAAGTCACAAATATTTGGACAAATTTACATATAGTGTATAAGTCCAAAGTTTAGAATTTGGTCCCATATGACTACATCAAGCTTGTTGGATGCATTTGCATTCTGTTTTGGTAGTGTTTGGGTTATGTTTGCTAAATATCTCAAAAACGAAAAGCAGAATTTTTGCCAAAATCCCTGCTGCAGTGTTTGCAAACCTGGTCAAGAACTACAGGAAACGTATGATCTCTGTAATTGCAAACAAAGGTTTCTGTACCAAATATTAAGTTCTGCTTTTCTGATGTATCAAATACTTATGTCATGCAATAAAATGCAAATGAATTACTTAAAAATCATACAATGTGATTTTCTGGATTTTTGTTTTAGATTCCGTCTCTCACAGTTGAAGTGTACCTATGATAAAAATGACAGACCTCTACATGCTTTGTAAGTAGGAAAACCTGCAAAATCGTCAGTGTATCAAATACTTGTTCTCCCCACTGTAGGTCTACAGAGGCCCATTATCAGCAACCATCACTCGTGTGTTCCAATAGCACATTGTGTTAGCTAATCCAAGTTTTTAATTTTAAAAGGCTAATTGATCATTAGAAAACCCTTTTGCAATTATGTTAGCACAGCTGAAACCTGTTGTGCTGATTAAAGAAGCAATAAGCAATGTCTAGTTTGAGAAACAGACACCTCACAAGTCCTCAACTGGCAGCTTCATTAAATAGTACCCGCAAAACACCAGTCTCAACGTCAACAGTGAAGAGGCGACTCCGGGACGCTGGCCTTCTAGTCAGACTTGCAAAGAAAAGCCATATCACAGACTGGCCAATAAAAATAAAAGATTAAGATGGGCAAAATAACACAGGACACTGGACAGAGGAACTCTGCCTAGAAGGCCAGCTTTCCCGAGTCGCCTCTTCACTGTTGACATTGAGACTGGTGTCAAGTGGTCTGAATACTTCCCGAATGCACTGTATATACACTGCTCAAAAAATTAAAGGGAACACTTAAACAACACAATGTAACTCCAAGTCAATCACACTTCTGTGAAATCAAACTGTCCACTTAGGAAGCAACACTGATTGACAATAAATTTCACATGCTGTTGTGCAAATGGAATAGACAAAAGGTGGAAATTATAGGCAATTAGCAAGACACCCCCAATAAAGAAGTGATTCTGCAGGTGGTGACCACAGACCACTTCTCAGTTCCTATGCTTCCTGGCTGATGTTTTGGTCACTTTTGAATGCTGGCGGTGCTCTCACTCTAGTGGTAGCACGAGACGGAGTCTACAACCCACACAAGTGGCTCAGGTAGTGCAGCTTATCCAGGATGGCACATCAATGCGAGCTGTGGCAAGAAGGTTTGCTGTGTCTGTCAGCGTAGTGTCCAAAGCATGGAGGCGCTACCAGGAGACAGGCCAGTACATCAGGAGACGTGGAGGAGGCCGTAGGAGGGCAACAACCCAGCAGCAGGACCGCTACCTCCGCCTTTGAGCAGGAGGAGCACTGCTAGAGCCCTGCAAAATGACCTCAGGCCGGCCACAAATGTGCATGTGTCAGCATATGGTCTCACAAGGGCTCTGAGGATCTCATCTGATGATATACATTTGACTTCAAATTATAACCAAACAGAATACTACTATCTTACTGTATGGATGAATGAATCTTATTATAATCATTATGCTTAATATAATGTGTTCCTTGTTAGAAAGAATGGAGTTATCTTCAGACAGGCTGGAATGATGTGTTCCTTACAGGAAATTCTGTCTCTACCCAGGGAGGGGAGAGACCTTGGGCTGGTTGTAGATTGTTTAACAGGTGGCAGACAATGTAAGAAGGCTGTGAACTGTATTGCCATTGTATCCGAGAGGAGGAAGGACATTTTAAAACCTATGACGTCATTATTATTATATAACCTGATGTAAATTGTACTATGGTGAGTACTCTCGAGAATAAACGCTATTGATTGATTGATTGATTGATTGATTTTGAGACTGGTTTCTGTACATTTTATGCTAATAAGTATCTTACAGATTCTTATGAATGGGCAGAGTGTTTTAATTGAACATATAGGAATTAAATTCCTTTAACACTTACCGTTACTTTTTACAAAATCAAGCCTTCAATATTTTGTCATGCTTCTTGTATAACTAATCTTAAAATTACAGCTCATTTAGATCAAATTCTGAATTTCCTATTAATATCACAGCAAATCCTGTGATTTACCTAATTTTTTTTTTATTGTTTGAAATCCCGATCCAAAACAAACCGCAAATGCATCAAATTAGATTGTAGTCACAAGTTTGATGTAGTCACAAACTAGATTGTAGTCACAAGCTTGATGCAGTCGCAGACTAGATTGTAGTCACAAGCTTGATGCAGTCACAGACTAGATTGTAGTCACAAGCTTGATGCAGTCACAGACTAGATTGTAGTCACAAGCTTGATGTAGTCATTGCGTACTAGAAATGCACACACGTTTAGGTAACTAAATATGGCTCTTAAACTGATTTCGATGGCATTGCATACTTTTAGCTTTGCATCACAAATGATCCTGGAATGTTTTGCAAAGTGCTGTTGCAATTAAGCAGAATGTTTATGGCCCTACATAAATACCGTAGGTAATTGCCACTGCATTAGCATTCCACTCTAATGAGTTATGTGAAAGTGGGGCTTGTTGGAGTTCAACAATAAAGACGATTGAGATTCCTTCCCAGTTATCGTGCCTTCAGAAAGTATTCACACCCTTTGACATTCTCTACAATTTTGTTGCGTTAAAAGTGGGATTAAAATAAATGTGTCATTTTTTCAACAATCTAGACAAAATATTCTGTTTTCAAGCCGATTTCACTCAAAACTGTAACTAGGGCAATCAATAAAATTCAATGCCGTCTTGGTAAGCAACTCCAGAGTATATTTTTCACCTTGTGTTTTAGGTTATTGTCCTGCTGAAAGGTGAATTTTCCCCCCAGTGTCTGTTGGAAAGCAGACTGAACAATATTTTCCTTAAGGATCCTGCCTGTGCTTAGGTCTAAATGGTTTATTTTTATCATAAAAAACTCCCTAGTCCTTGCCCAGTACAAGCATACCCATAACATGGTGCAGCCATCACCATGCTTGAAAATGTGAAGAGTGGTACTCAGTGATGTGTTTTGTTAGATTTGCCCCAAACATAATGCTTTCTATTCAGGTCATAAAGTACATTTCTTTGCCACATTGTTTGCATTTTTACTTTAGTACCTTGTTGCAAACGGGATTCATGTTTTAGAATAGTTGTATTCTGTACAGGCTTCCTTCTTTTCACTCTGTCAATAGGTTAGTATTGTGGAGTAACTACAATGGTGTTGATCCATCCTCAGTTCTCTCCTATCATAGCCATTAAACTATGTAATTGTTTTAAAGTCACAATTGACCTCATGGTGAAATCCCTGAGCGATTTCCTTCCTCTCTGGCAATGGAGTTAGGAAGGACACCTGTATCTTTGTAGTGACTGGGTGTATTGATACACCATCCAAAGTGTAATTAATAACTTCACCATGCTCAAAGGGATATTCAATGTCTGCTTTTTAAAACTGTTTTAGCCATCTACCAATAAATGCCCTTCTTTGCGAGTCTTTGGAAAACCTCTCTGGTCTTTGTGGCTGAATCTGTGTTTGACTGAGGGACCTTACCGATAATTGTATGTGTGGGGTACAGAGATGAGGTAGTCATTCAAAAATTATGTTGAACACTATTACTGCACACAGAGTGAGTCCATGCAACTTATTATGTGACTTCTTAAGCACATTTTTACCCCTGAACTAATTTAGGGTTGACATAACAAAGGGGTTGGATACTTATTGAATCAAGACATTCCAGCTTTTCATTTTGAAATAATGAGTAAAAATGTCAAGAAATATAATTCCACTTTGACATTATGGGGTATTGTGTGTAGGCAAAACAAAACGACATTTAATCCATTGTAAATGTAGGCTGTAACATAACAAAATGTGAAAAAAGTCAAGGGGTGTGAATACTTTCTGATTTTACTGTAAATGGATGAGATCCACAAGTACAGTACCTATAATACACATCTTTCTCACTGCTGAATTAAATGTCTATCACCAATCTCATCTGAATTACATGAAGTCTGGAGACATCATTAAATTGTGAACGTCCAATTTGAGATATCTCCTCAAATGACATTGCCCATAAATCCCCTCCAGCTAATGGCTGACCCATAGACCATCTGTTCAGATCAGCATCCTCCTGTCAAAGACGCCATTACCCACAAAAACGGTCGATTGAAACCCAGTGTGTTAAGGGTTGTAAGTTGGACACCGTAGAGGTGTGCTCGGGTGTACCGAGCTGTGGTTCATTATCTATGTCAATGACATTGGGAGACATGTGTGGATGACACGGTTTTCTGTTCAAGTGGCAGCAGTTTGACTTTGCTTTTGAAAAAGCTCAAACCGCTTTTAACATAATTTCAAATCAAGTCAAATGTTATTGGTCAAATACACATGGTTAGCATATGTTATTGCGAGTAGGGATGCACCGATACGACATTTTTGGCCGTTATCAATATCCAATATTTAACATTTTAGCGGCCTTTTAGGATATTAGTGTGTCTAGTTTGAGAAACAGACGCCTCACAAGTCCTCAACTGGCAGCTTCATTAAAATAGTACCCGCAAAACACCTGTCTCAACGTCAACAGTGAAAAGGCGACTTAGGGATGCTGGCCTTCTAGGCAGAGTTGCAAAGAACTCTGCCTAGAACTCTGGATAGAAGGCCAGCATCCCGGAGTCGCTTCTTCACTGTTGACGTTGAGACTGGTGTCAAGGGGTCTGAATACTTCCCGATTGCACTGTATATATATATATATATTTGATGGCAGAGAGAGGCTCAAAGAATGACATGTCTATAGCGCGGTGGTTATGGAAGTCAGACTTCAAAGGCTATGCCACATTTTGAAAACAGACCCAGCCAAAGGGAGTTGAGGCAGAAGTCGATCACACTGACTACATTCCTGTAGAGACAGTTCCTGTAGAGACGGTTAATTTGATACAGTGTGAAGTGGAGTTACGCCACCTCAGGCACTGCCTGCTCTAATATTAAACACTGTATTAAAAAAGAGATGAGGGACTACTTTTTCATTTCATTCAAGGCAAGGAACAAGAGCTGTTAGGAGTTGAGTCAGGTATTGTAGTGGACCAGCGGGTAGCTAGGAATTATGGGTGATTAGTCGGTGAGATCCAGGGGTTGGGACTCCGAGGCAGACCTTCTAACACCTCTTCACTGCCTTACTGTGAGGTCAGTCTTCACTGTCTTCTACCCAACCCCCCAGGGCATAGAAACTACCTCATTAAGGCAAAGTCAAAACTGGCACTACACAGCTAATACAAATAACCACCTTTGAGTCATTCAAAGGTGAACGCTGAAAGGAAGATGCCAAAGGAGAGAAAAAAAAACGTCTCTTATCTACGAGAAGCAAACGCAGCTGGAATGCAAATGTGGTCCACTGTAAAATTCCTGTCCTAGTCTAAACCCATTCTGATTTCCAAACCTGGCCTGCCTTAGATCTCCCTCCATATCTGAACCAAAAGCCAATCGGCTAGAACAAGTTCTTTCCACCTGCTGGGTTGGTGTTTGTGTGTGCTGCTAATCTACGTGCTGTGAGGCAGTGAATACTGGCTGGTATTCTTGCAATGCCATGTGAAGCTGTGTGTATTATTCATAAAGCTCACTCCACTTAGAGAGCCATGGCTGTGGTGGTGATAACTGGTTAGACGCTGCTACAGAGTAGCCTGGGTGCCATTCTGGTGTGTCACCACCGGCCACCTGTCTTCAGCATATAATGAGAATTAACAGGGAGAAAGGGGGAGAAATAGTGGATTCCCACATGCTGGAACACACTGGCAAATGTCTAACCGTCTGAAGAGCCTACAGGGATAGCAATGGAAGGCAGGAGGGTTTTGAAAGATATACTTTCCTGCCTTGACTAAAAAGACGTGCAGTCCACTGTCAATTACATTATTTCAATTCATACATTATTCAGACGTACTTTACAGATTGATATGCCGCTCGTACAACAGCATAATCGTAGGCAGAATTAGTCAGAAAGCTACAATATGTGCCCATTTTCTCTACTCTTTGGAGAACTGTTAACCACAGGTATGGAATTCATTTAGGCAGTGAGCTTCACCTCTCCCAGTTCTCATTAAAAAAGCCTACAAGCAAGAGAAACATAAAAGTGCCTTCACTCAGTCCACACAGATGTAGGAGTTATACAAGCTGGAAAGGGTGGGATAAGGAGGAGATGGTGGGATAGAGAGGAGGTGGAGAGGGTGGGCTAGAGAGAAGATGGAGGGATAGAGAGGAGATGGAGGGATAGAGAGGAGAGGGTGGATAGAGAGGAGATGGAGAGGGTGGGATAGAGAGGAGATGGAGAGGGTGGGATAGAGAGGAGGTGGAGAGGGTGGGATAGAGAGGAAATAAAGAGGAGATGGAGAGGGTGGGATAGAGAGGAGATGGAGAGGGTGGGATAGAGAGGAGGTGGAGAGGGTGGGATAGAGAGGAGGTGGAGAGGGTGGGATAGAGAGGAGGTGGAGAGGGTGGGATAGAGAGGAGGTGGAGGGATAGAGAGGAGATGGAGAGATAGAGAGGAGATGGAGAGGGTGGGATAGAGAGGAGATGGAGAGGGTGGGATAGAGAGGAGGTGGTGGGATAGAGAGGAGGTGGTGGGATAGAGAGGAGATGGAGGGATAGACAGGAGATGGAGAGGAGGTGGAGAGGGTGGGATAGAGAGGAGATGGAGAGGGGATGGAGAGGGTGGGATAGAGAGGAGATGGAGAGGGGATGGAGAGGGTGGGATAGAGAGGAGGTGGAGAGGGTGGGATAGAGAGGAGGTGGAGAGGGTGGGATAGAGAGGAGGTGGAGAGGGTGGGATAGAGAGGAGATGGAAAGGGTGGGATAGAGAGGAGATGGAGAGGGTGGGATGGAGAGGAGATGGAGGGATAGAGATGAGATGGTGGGATAGAGAGGAGGTGGAGAGGGTGGGATAGAGAGGAGATGGAAGGATAGAGAGGAGATGGAGAGGGTGGGATAGAGAGGAGATGGAGAGGGTGGGATAGAGAGGAGGTGGAGAGGGTGGGATAGAGAGGAGATGGAAGGATAGAGAGGAGATGGAGAGGGTGGGATAGAGAGGAGGTGGAGAGGGTGGGATAGAGAGGAGGTGGAGAGGGTGGGATAGAGAGGAGATGGAAGGATAGAGAGGAGATGGAAGGATAGAGAGGAGATGGAGAGGGTGGGATAGAGAGGAGGTGGAGAGGGTGGGATAGAGAGGAGATGGAGAGGGGATGGAGAGGAGGTGGAGAGGGTGGGATAGAGAGGAGGTGGAGAGGGTGGGATAGAGAGGAGGTGGAGAGGGTGGGATAGAGAGGAGGTGGAGAGGGTGGGATAGAGAGGAGGTGGAGAGGGTGGGATTGAGAGGAGGTGGAGGGATAGAGAGAAGATGGAGAGGGTGGGATAGAGAGGAGGTGGAGGGATGGAGAGGAGATGGAGAGGGTGGGATAGAGAGGAGGTGGAGGGATGGAGAGGAGATGGAGAGGGTGGGATGGAGAGGAGATGGAGAGGGTGGGATAGAGAGGAGGTGGAGGGATGGAGAGGAGATGGAGAGGGTGGGATAGAGAGGAGGTGGAGGGATGGAGAGGAGATGGAGAGGGTGGGATAGAGAGGAGGTGGAGGGATGGAGAGGAGATGGAGAGGGTGGGATAGAGAGGAGGTGGAGGGATGGAGAGGAGATGGAGAGGGTGGGATAGAGAGGAGGTGGAGGGATGGAGAGGAGATGGAGAGGGTGGGATAGAGAGGAGGTGGAGGGATGGAGAGGAGATGGAGAGGGTGGGATAGAGAGGAGGTGGAGGGATGGAGAGGAGGTGGAGAGGGTGGGATAGAGAGGAGATGGAAGGATAGAGAGGAGATGGAGAGGGTGGGATAGAGAGGAGGTGGAGAGGGTGGGATAGAGAGGAGGTGGAGAGGGTGGGATAGAGAGGAGATGGAAGGATAGAGAGGAGATGGAAGGATAGAGAGGATATGGAGAGGGTGGGATAGAGAGGAGGTGGAGGGATGGAGAGGAGATGGAGAGGGTGGGATAGAGAGGAGGTGGAGGGATGGAGAGGAGATGGAGAGGGTGGGATAGAGAGGAGGTGGAGGGATGGAGAGGAGATGGAGAGGGTGGGATAGAGAGGAGGTGGAGGGATGGAGAGGAGGTGGAGGGATAGAGAGGAGATGGAGAGGGTGGGATAGAGAGGAGGTGGAGGGATGGAGAGGAGATGGAGAGGGTGGGATAGAGAGGAGGTGGAGGGATGGAGAGGAGATGGAGAGGGTGGGATAGAGAGGAGGTGGAGATGGAGGGATGGAGAGGAGATGGAGAGGGTGGGATAGAGAGGAGGTGGAGGGATGGAGAGGAGATGGAGAGGGTGGGATAGAGAGGAGGTGGAGGGATGGAGAGGAGATGGAGAGGGTGGGATAGAGAGGAGGTGGAGGGATGGAGAGGAGATGGAGAGGGTGGGATAGAGAGGAGGTGGAGGGATGGAGAGGAGATGGAGAGGGTGGGATAGAGAGGAGGTGGAGGGATGGAGAGGAGATGGAGAGGGGATGGAGAGGAGGTGGAGATGGAGGGATGGAGAGGAGATGGAGAGGGTGGGATAGAGAGGAGGTGGAGGGATGGAGAGGAGATGGAGAGGGTGGGATAGAGAGGAGGTGGAGGGATGGAGAGGAGATGGAGAGGGTGGGATAGAGAGGAGGTGGAGGGATGGAGAGGAGATGGAGAGGGTGGGATAGAGAGGAGGTGGAGGGATGGAGAGGAGATGGAGAGGGTGGGATAGAGAGGAGGTGGAGGGATAGAGAGGAGGTGGAGGGATGGAGAGGAGATGGAGAGGGTGGGATAGAGAGGAGGTGGAGGGATGGAGAGGAGGTGGAGGGATAGAGAGGAGGTGGAGGGATGGAGAGGAGATGGAGAGGGTGGGATAGAGAGGAGGTGGAGGGATAGAGAGGAGATGGAGAGGGTGGGATAGAGAGGAGGTGGAGGGATAGAGAGGAGATGGAGAGGGTGGGATAGAGAGGAGGTGGAGGGATGGAGAGGAGATGGAGAGGGTGGGATAGAGAGGAGGTGGAGGGATGGAGAGGAGATGGAGAGGGTGGGATAGAGAGGAGGTGGAGGGATGGAGAGGAGATGGAGAGGGTGGGATAGAGAGGAGGTGGAGGGATGAGAGGAGATGGAGAGGGTGGGATAGAGAGGAGGTGGAGGGATGGAGAGGAGATGGAGAGGGTGGGATAGAGAGGAGGTGGAGGGATGGAGAGGAGATGGAGAGGGTGGGATAGAGAGGAGGTGGAGGGATGGAGAGGAGATGGAGAGGGTGGGATAGAGAGGAGGTGGAGGGATGGAGAGGAGGTGGAGAGGGTGGGATAGAGAGGAGATGGAAGGATAGAGAGGAGATGGAGAGGGTGGGATAGAGAGGAGGTGGAGAGGGTGGGATAGAGAGGAGGTGGAGAGGGTGGGATAGAGAGGAGATGGAAGGATAGAGAGGAGATGGAAGGATAGAGAGGAGATGGAGAGGGTGGGATAGAGAGGAGGTGGAGGGATGGAGAGGAGATGGAGAGGGTGGGATAGAGAGGAGGTGGAGGGATGGAGAGGAGATGGAGAGGGTGGGATAGAGAGGAGGTGGAGGGATGGAGAGGAGATGGAGAGGGTGGGATAGAGAGGAGGTGGAGGGATGGAGAGGAGGTGGAGGGATAGAGAGGAGATGGAGAGGGTGGGATAGAGAGGAGGTGGAGGGATGGAGAGGAGATGGAGAGGGTGGGATAGAGAGGAGGTGGAGGGATGGAGAGGAGATGGAGAGGGGATGGAGAGGAGGTGGAGATGGAGGGATGGAGAGGAGATGGAGAGGGTGGGATAGAGAGGAGGTGGAGGGATGGAGAGGAGATGGAGAGGGTGGGATAGAGAGGAGGTGGAGGGATGGAGAGGAGATGGAGAGGGTGGGATAGAGAGGAGGTGGAGGGATGGAGAGGAGATGGAGAGGGTGGGATAGAGAGGAGGTGGAGGGATGGAGAGGAGATGGAGAGGGTGGGATAGAGAGGAGGTGGAGGGATGGAGAGGAGATGGAGAGGGGATGGAGAGGAGGTGGAGATGGAGGGATGGAGAGGAGATGGAGAGGGTGGGATAGAGAGGAGGTGGAGGGATGGAGAGGAGATGGAGAGGGTGGGATAGAGAGGAGGTGGAGGGATGAGAGGAGATGGAGAGGGTGGGATAGAGAGGAGGTGGAGGGATGGAGAGGAGATGGAGAGGGTGGGATAGAGAGGAGGTGGAGGGATGGAGAGGAGATGGAGAGGGTGGGATAGAGAGGAGGTGGAGGGATAGAGAGGAGGTGGAGGGATGGAGAGGAGGTGGAGAGGGTGGGATAGAGAGGAGGTGGAGGGATGGAGAGGAGGTGGAGGGATAGAGAGGAGGTGGAGGGATGGAGAGGAGATGGAGAGGGTGGGATAGAGAGGAGGTGGAGGGATAGAGAGGAGATGGAGAGGGTGGGATAGAGAGGAGGTGGAGGGATAGAGAGGAGATGGAGAGGGTGGGATAGAGAGGAGGTGGAGGGATGGAGAGGAGATGGAGAGGGTGGGATAGAGAGGAGGTGGAGGGATGGAGAGGAGATGGAGAGGGTGGGATAGAGAGGAGGTGGAGGGATGGAGAGGAGATGGAGAGGGTGGGATAGAGAGGAGGTGGAGGGATGGAGAGGAGATGGAGAGGGTGGGATAGAGAGGAGGTGGAGGGATGGAGAGGAGATGGAGAGGGTGGGATAGAGAGGAGGTGGAGGGATGGAGAGGAGATGGAGAGGGTGGGATAGAGAGGAGGTGGAGGGATGGAGAGGAGATGGAGAGGGTGGGATAGAGAGGAGGTGGAGGGATGGAGAGGAGATGGAGAGGGTGGGATAGAGAGGAGGTGGAGGGATGGAGAGGAGATGGAGAGGGTGGGATAGAGAGGCTCAGAAGGACCTGAACATGCTTTCCCACCAGCTTGTGAAACTGAATATATTCTACAGTATAAAGTAATGATACGCTTCAGTGGTCCAAAGAGAATAAGCTCAACTTTAAAAGGCTATCAGACATACGCAGTTGCATACTAAGTTACCAATGTTGTTTACTATGTTGTCTGGTGAGATGACATAGTCAAGTGAGAGCCAAAACAAATGCAAACAAGACATAGCAACATGGCATTGGTCAATGGACCAGATAAAGGTCAAACATTCAACCTCTGACTGCTTCCTTGTTAAATGAAAATAGGTCAAAAGAGGATCTTATATTGCAGTTGACTCGCTAAACTCCTTATGATATGTTAGTGTGTAAACTCCAGACCACCATGTGACTAATAGCCATTGATCTGTGTGATGTAGCAAAGAGACCTGCCAGCCCTCAGCCCTCGATTAACACTGCCTGACAAACGATCAATGTGTTGACACGCAAAGAAGCTTATGAAACAGCGTGGTTCTAAAAGCATGCACAATTAAATTCTAGGTCAGTTTTACAAGATGACTACAGGCATATCTTTGGGGCAGAGAAAAAAGGAGAGAAAAAAAAATGACACTTTTGTTAAGAAGAATCTAGGCCTCACTGTCAATAGGCTGCTGAACGTCCATCATGCAGCTTATTACTGGACATGTCTGGTCCTGTGTGGCTCAGTTGGTAGAGCATGGCACTTGAAATACCAGGGTTGTGGGTTTGATTCCCATGGGGGACCAGTGCGAATGACAATGTATGCACTCACTACTGTAAGTCGCTCTGGATAAGAGCGTCTGATCAATGACTAACATGTAAACGTAATGTCTGTATAGCTTCTTCAGCTGAAAAAGTCAAACATGCAAGGGAAGTTGGAGTTGACCAGTGAGTACAGTACCTGTTATGGATAGGTCCTCTGAAGCTGGGGTCAAAGTGGCGTGGCTCACCTGTAAGGGAAGCAGATCATAGCGTGGTTACCATTCATAAACCAAGAGTGTGTTACCTCTAACATGCAACACAACGGTGTCTTGGAGAACTACTCGGCTTAGAAACAGGGAAACCTATCATATTGATAAGACATTTTACTTCTACAGTGAACAAGTATTTGCCGCCTTTCTGATTTACTCTATTTTTGTATATTTTTGATTCTGAATGTTATCAGATCTTCAACTAAAATGTAATATTAGATAAAGGGAACCTCAGTTTACAAATACACATTTTTTATACTTGTTTACTTGATGAACAAAGTTATGCAAAATCCAATTCCGCTGTGTTAAGAAGTTATTGCTCCTTTACTCTCAATAACTGGTTCTGCCACCTTTAGCTGCAATGACTGCAACCAAATGCTTCCTATAGTTGTTGATCAGTCTCTCACATCTTACTGTGGAATGCAGTGTTTGGTTTTTCACCAGACATGAATAGGACGCATCTCATCCAAAAGGTGACTCAAGTTTGTTGAAAAGCACCTGGATGATCATCAAGACTGCTGGAAGAATGTTCTATGGACAGATGAGTTAAAAGTCTAACTTTTTGGATGACATGGGTCCCATTATGCCTGGTGAAAACCAAACACTGCATCCCACAGTAAGAACTGTATACCAACGGTTAAGCATGGTGGTGGTAGTGTGATGTTTGGAGATGCTTTGCTGCCTCAGGACCTGGACGACTTGCCTTAATATAAGGAACCATGAATTCTGCTCTGTATCAGAGAATTCAACAGGAGAATGTCAAGCCTTCCATCTGAGCTGAAGCACAGCTGGGTCATGCAGCAAGACAATGATCCAAAACACACAATAAAAGTCTACATTAATTAAAATTGTGAAATAGCAACACATTTGACGTTTTGGAATGGCCTAGTCAAAGTCCAGACCTAATCCCAATTGAGATGTTGTGGCAGGACTTGAAACGAGCAGTTCATGCTTGAAAACCCACAATTGTCGCTGAATTAAAGCAGTTCTGCATGGAAGAGTGGTCCAAAGTTCCTCCACAGAGACGTGAGAGACTGATCAACAACTACAGGAAGTGTTTGTTGAGTCATTGCAGCTAAAGGTGGCACAACCAGTTATTGAGAGTAAAGGGGCAATACATTTTCACACAGGGTGTTGCATAACTTTGTTTAGGAAATAAATCAAAGTATGTAATCATTGTGTTATTTGTTCACTCAGGGTCCATTTATCTAATATTAGGTTTGGTTTGAAGATCTGATAGCGTTCAGTATCAAAAATACGCAAAAAAGTCGAGAAAATTAAAAAGGGGGCAAATGCGTCTTCACGGCACTGCATGAGATCAAAAGAGAAGTTATTGAATGTAGACTACAGAGCAGAAATAAAGTGTTTCAAAACGGTCCTCCAGCAACATACAGTAACTGCACATGGTGATACTGACAGGAACAGGGATCAATGAGAGAAAGTGAAAGAACAGCACATCTACCAGTAGACATAACATTGTGTCTGGTCTGGTCCTGCAATAAGTGTAACATCCAACTGCCTGAGAGGGCACTAACTAGGTCAGTTCACAGCTCCTCCCTGTATCTTCAGTCCAAATGGCACCCTATTCCCCTAACAGTGCATAACTACCTACCGGTAAAAAAGTGGTGGACTAAGTAGAGCTGTGCCATTTGAGACACATCCTGTGTAGCAGTACTGAGATGCTAACATGATGCCAAGCCACTATTTGTGCTGCTTGAGTGTGTGAGAGTGTGTCCACGTGCACATCCCAACATGTGTTGGTATGTGTGCTGTATATGTTTGCCGGTGCCCCCGTGGAGTTGCAGTATGAACTGTTCCTGTGAGCACATTCATCATCACACAGAGAGTGTCATTTCTCAGAGCAACATGAGTGGGCCTATCTCCCATCTGTCTCTGAAGGCCTGCTTCTGCGCTCAGAGATACAGCCCACTTGGCAGAACCCAGCGCCGGGGACCCTTTCTACGCACTTGGCCTCCTCACTGAGCACTCATGAATCACTGGGTGTCATTGGCTGAGAGAGAGAGTGAGAAAGATACATTGCAACGCTCTCATGTTGACGATCAATCACGTGGCTGAGGTGTTCAACATTTCTGGGTGAAGACATTGTCTCCATCGACACTGTCCCGATATTCAGGCATCACATTCGGAGGAGGTCATTAGTTATTTATGCAAAGCAAAATGTAAAAGTACCAGATTCAAGGGACTTGAACCCATAACCCCCTGTGCCAGAGACGCTGTGCACCTCCAACCCACTGAGTATACAGTCGATTGTTCTCTACCGCAATGACGTTGTATTTTGGTTCTAAATAAAGACGCCCAGGACCTTGGAGATTTTCTCGGATTAATCTGCATCTCTCAGCCAAGGACACAGAGTCACAGGACCAGGTGCAGTCAGCAGGAGACTACAGCAACCTTGGAATTCAGATAAGAGAGACCGTAGATGTCGACTTGTGTTAACAGCCTGGTCACGTTTTGCATGACAATGACCACAGGACAAGACATCACAAACAGATCTGGGACCAGGCTACTGAGCTAGCTATTTCCTTATATAGCACATCAAGTTATTTCAATAGGCAAACCACATCGATATGTTTGACACACAGATGCACATCTGTGCTATAAAGATATGAGACATCAATGATGCAGTGACAAACCAATTGCTGAACTTTTATGGTGATTTAGCCTGCCGAACTATTATGGTGATTTAGCCTGCCGAACTATTATGGTGATTTAGCCTGCCGAACTATTATGGTGATTTAGCCTGCCGAACTATTATGGTGATTTAGCCTGCCGAACTATTATGGTGATTTAGCCTGCCATGTTCCAAGACATGCAGGTCATGACAGCAACACCATCTATTTCCTCAGTCAAAAGCAGCAAAACAACCGCATTTGTCCTGAACTACAATCTCACCACCTTAGTATCTGTGTGACCCGGACACAGATGTTTACACATGTCCCTTAGATGAGTGCAACATGTCGGGATGGACCCCGAGACACCAGCAGGGTCATAGAGAAAGTTTCAACAGAACTTTCAAAGCCAGTTCAATTAACTGCCAATGGCAAATGGCCAAACTAATTCCCCATTGACAATTCCTACAATATATGTCTTCAGAGCAGATATTAGAAACCAGGTCCTGTAGGAGAACGGTTGGATCTGTGTCAACACGTCCGCATGGCGCATGTTGTTGTTTGTATATCCCGGGGGATGTTCCTACAAACCAGCGGCCAGCAGGTAGCATTAGATGAACTAACATTAGAGATTATTAAAGGTCCAGCTGCCGGGGGTTGTGAGCTGACTACTGTATCTGTTGGACCGGAATTCAAGCAGCCAGGTAGATTATAAATAGAGAGAAAAATCATTTTCATTGACCTCAGTGTGTGAACATTTCAAGCGACTGAGTGCTGCCTGGTCTTTGTCATCCATCGTGGTGAAAACAGACTGGTCTGTACGGGGGGGGGGGGGGGGGGGGGGATTGCGGAAGCTAATTCATACAGAGATGAAGGGAAGCTAATGTTCAGAGGACAGATTGCGCAACAGCAAGGGGCAGGAGAATATTGTTTCGGGAGGGCTTGCAATATCGCTCCCCACTTCATTGACAAACACCACAGTGTCCAACAGGGGAACGGATGGGGGGCTGTGGGCCTCGGCCAACTGTTAGGGTGTAAAGAGAGGACACCAGCTTGGCGTGGGTGGCTCATCATACTATTGTCTGAATACTCTCTTGGACGTAAAACACAAATTATCAGGGGACTCAGTGAACATCTAAGAACATTACTCAACAACATGAGTAGCTGAAATGCACTAGATTCTCATCAGTACACACAAAACCAGGATTTACTGCTTGGCTCACCACAGTAGCCTGCCCTGTTCCTCCTCCAAGAAGAATTCTGAGCTTCACTCTGATTCTCCAAAGTGATTTCAGTCCCATTATACAGTACCGGGGGCCTGACATTAAATCGGTAACACTGGGCCACCAGTAGACTCGGCCCTGGTTGACGACTGTGCTGTTTTTAGACCAGTGTAGAGAGAGTAGCGGATGTGTGATGTTCTGGGGTCAGTCAGGCTGAATGAAGGGCTATAGTCAACAACATTTGGAAAATGCCTCCAAGGCATACTGTGGCAGTTAGCTAACATAGTGTTTTGGCTAATGTTGCCTGGTGCCTGCTAGGCTCCTCTACTCCCAGTGTGTTGGTTCTGTTGCCTGGTGCCTGCTAGGCTCCTCTACTCTCAGTGTGTTAATTCTGTTGCCTGTTGCCTGCTAGGCTCCTCTACTCTCAGTGCGTTGGCTCTGTTACCTGCTAGGCTCCTCTACTCCCAGTGCGTTGGCTCTATTGCCTGCTAGGCTCCTCTACTCCCAGTGTGTTGGCGCTGTTGCCTTACCGGGAAATGCTTACTTACGAGCCCTTCTAAAAACTGCGTCGTTGGTTAAGAAAATATTTACAAAAATAAAATACCAACAATAAAATAACAATAACGAGGCTATATACAGGGGGTACTGGTACAAGAGTCAGTGTGTGGAGGTACAGGTTAGTCAAGGTAATATGTACATGTAGGTAGGAGTAGTGACAATGCATAGATAATAAACAGCGAGTAGCAGCAGCGTACAAAAAAAAAAAATAGTCAGGGTAGCCATTTGATTAGATGTTCAGCAGAAGTATGGCTTGGGGGTAGAAGCTGTTAAGATGCCTTTTGGACCTGGACTTGGCGCTCCTGTACCGCTTGCCGTGTGGTAGCAGAGAGAAAAGTCTATGAGTAGGGTGGCTAGAGTCTTTGCCAATTGTTAGGGCCTTCCTCTGGTATAGAAGTCCTGGATGGCAGGAAGTTTGGCCCCAGTGATGTACTGGGCTGTAAGCACTACCCTCTGTAGCGTTTTGCGGTGTGCTCGGTCCTCCTTTTCCTGTAGTCCACAATCATCTCCTTTGTCTTGATCACTTGAGGGAGAGGTTGTTGTCCTGGCACCACACTGCCAAGTCTCTGACCTCCTCCCTATACGATGTCTCATCATCGTTGGTGATCAGGCTTACCACTGTTGTGTCATTGGCAAACTTAATGATGGTGTTGGAATTGTGCTTGGCCACTCAGTCATGGGTAAACAGGGAGTACAGGAGGGGACTAAGCACGCACCCCTAAGAGGCCCCCGTCTTGAGGATCAGCATGGCAGATGTGTTGTTGCCTACCCTTACCACCTGGGGGCGGCCCGTCAGGAAGTCCAGGATCCAGTTGCAGAGGGAGGTGCTTAGTGATGAGCTTTGAGGGCACTATGGTGTTGAACACTGAGCTGTAGTTAATGAACAGCATTCGCACTTAGGCGTTTAGTTTGTCCAGGTGGGAAAGGGCAGTGTGGAGTGCAATAGAGATTGTTGTGGATCTGTTGGGGCGGTATGCAAATTGGAGAGGGTCTAGGGTTTCTGGGATGTTTGTGATGATGTGAGCCATGACCAGCCATTCAAAGCCCTTCATGGCTACAGACGAGAGTGCTACGGGTCGGTAGTCATTTTATGCAGGTGTTCTTGGGCACAGGGACTATGGTGGTCTGTTTGAAACATGCAGGTATTACAGACTCGGTCAGGGAGAGGTTGAAAACGTCAGTGAAGACACTTGCCAGTTGGCCAGCGCATGCTTCGAGTACACGTCTGGGAATCTGTCTGGCCTTGCGGCCTTGTGAATATTGACATGTCTAAAGGTCTTACTCACAAAGCGGGGGTAAAGCCCCGCCTTCTCAGCTCACTGGTCACCATAGCAGCACCCTCCCGTAGCACGCGCTCCAGCAGGTATATTTCACTGGTCACCAACAAAGGCAATTCATCATTTGGACGCCTTTCCTTCCAGTTCTCTGCTGCCAATGACTGGAACGAACTGCAAAAATCACTGAAGCTGGAGACTCATATCTCCCTCACTAGCATTAAGCACCAGCTGTCAGAGCAGCTCACAGATCACTGCACTTGTACATAGCCCATCCAACTACCTCATCCCCATACTGCAATTTATTTATCTTGCTCCTTTGCACCACAGTATCTCTACTTGCACATTCCTCTTCTGCACATCTATCACTCCAGTGTTTAATTGCTATATTGTAATTATTTCGCCACTATGGACTATTTATTGCCTCACCCCCCTTATCCTACCTCATTTGCACACACTGTACATAGACTTTTTCTATTGTATTATTGACTGTATGTTTGTTTATTCCATGTTTAACTCTGCGTTGTTGTTTGTGTCGCACTGCTATGCTTTATCTTTGCCAGGTCGCAGTTGTAAATGAGAACTTGTTCTCAACGAGCCTACCTGGTTAAATAAAGGTGAAATAAAATAAATAAAAAACATTGGCTACGGAGAGCATGATCATACAGTCGTCCAGAACAGCTGGTGATCTCATGCATGTTTCAGTGTTGCTCGCCTCGAAGCGAGCATAGAAGTAATTTAGCTCATCTGGTACGCTCGTGTCACTGGGCAGTTCGCAGCTAGGCTTCCATTTGTTGTTACGCTGCTTACTAAGCAAGTACCGATTCCTCCTGAGTCGGCTCACACTGAGGCTCGAACCCAGGACCTCTGTCTTGCTAGCGCCCGTCACCACCCTCCTCAAGCATCTTACTAGTGTTTTCCATTTCTCCAGGAGAAAAAAAACTATAGGATTCTTCAGCCCAGCAAATGAATTGTGGCGATTATAGCTACTCTCTGGGGCGTTGAGGGCAGACTGGGTATGACATTACACATCAGGTTCAGACAGAGGCTTTGTCACCAATCCTCATACTCCAATCCTATTTGCATCCTCAGTCTGCCATAGCGATAGCATTATGGGTCAATGTACACCACAGAACAGACAGCATTGACTGTGACATACTGTCTAGAACAGATTGATAGTTTCACTCCAACCACATTCCACTTCCAATCATTCTGTGACTAATCAATGGATGTACTTGAAGATATAGGACAGCTTCAACTAGACGATCTCTAGCATCCTTTCAGAGCGCTGTAAATGTGACATTGTACAGAAATGAATTTTGTCATTATCATTGGTGGAACAGGATGTTCTTGGTAGAGGGCTATGAGAGGGCTCAAAAAGAGGCTACAAAAGGGGATGCCAGACTGAATGCATGTGTCTGTTATAAAACATTTTTCAGGTCACAAAAACAGCAGCATACTATTTTATTAAAACACCTCTTAATTGAGATATTGGCCTATTGGGATTGTGTAGGTTATTATACAACATAAGTACAGTATGGCACCGTTTCTCCCTGTGCCCTCTCTTTCTCCCCGTTTCTCTCCATTCCTCCGCCTTTCTCATGTTTCCCCATTAACTCATGGATTACACAGACACACCAAAAGAGGCAGACAGTGGCACCACCGTCCACATGTTCCACAGGCTTCTTTCATAAGGTGACCAGGAAAACGGCTCAACAGCTGCAGGTGCAACACATGGGTTGGACCTGAGAAGCCTTTTGGTTGACCTTTTCTCATTCTGTCCATTCAGGAACATATTATAGACTGGTGTTCTCCACCTTTAAGACATCTCTCGCTTGTTAGTATTCTGTCAGGTCTGTCTCTACCGTATCAACCCTGTCTGTGGTCCCGTGTAGCCCAGTTGGTAGAGCACGGTACTTGCAATGCCAGGGTTGCAGGTTCGATTCCCACGGGGGACCAGTGAGAAGAAAACGTATGAAACCTCTACTGTAATTCTCTCTGGATAAAAGTGTTTGCTAAATGACTAAAATATAAATGTGTTCTGTCTCACCACCAAACCCAACTTATCAGAGGCTTGGCACACCAATCTCAACTCTGCTTGGTGGGTTATGACACACCAACCCTGAACATAAACTCCTCTGAGGCTCCGTTGGGTGTAGTGTGCTGATCAGACTCCCCACTCTCTCTGCCCAACCTAAATGATTTGGAATCTATCTTAGAAGCAGCTGCAGATGCCTGTATTATATTTCAGACATGGACACACACACACACTCTTTCTCTCTAAACAGTTCCCTCTCTCTCACTATTCCTCAGGGGCACCAAACCTGGTCTAGGCCAGGGATGAACTAGATTCAGCCACGGGCCAATTTTTTCTTGAGCGGAAGTTCAGGGGGCCGGAACATAATTACAAATCATTTGTAGATGGCAAATTGACTACAAGAAGCCAGACTAAAACGTAAATATTTCAAACCTTGCTTACATCCTAAGTATACGATCGCATACAGTTGAAGTCGGAAGTTTACATGCACCTAAGCCAAATACATTTATACTCAGTTTTTCACAATTCCTGATATTTAATGCTAGTAAAAATTCCCTGTCTTAGGTCAGTTAGGATCATCAATTTATTTTAAGAATGTGAAATGTCAGAATAATAGCAGAGAGAATGACTTATTTCAGCTTTTATTTCTTTCATTACATTCCCAGTGGGTCAGAAGTTTACATACACTCAATTAGTATTTGGTAGCATTGCCTTTAAATTGTTTAACTTGGGTCAAACGTTTCAGGTAGCCTTCCACACACTTCCCACAATAAGTTGTGTGAATTTTGGCCCATTCCTCCTGACAGAGCTGGTGTAACTGAGTCAGGTTTGTAGGCCTCCTTGCTCGCATATGCTTTTTCAGTTCTAACCACAAATTTAATGGGATTGAGGTCAGGGCTTTGTGATGGCCACTCCAATACCTTGACAGTGTTGTCCTTAAGCCATTTTGCCACAACTTTGGAAGTATGCTTGGGGTCATTGTCCATTTGGAAGACCCATTTGCGACCAAGCTTTAACTTCCTGACTGATGTCTTGAGATGTTGCTTCAATATATCCACATTATTTTCCTCCCTCATGATGACATCTATTTTGTGAAACGCACCAGTCCCTCCTGCAGCAAAGCAACAATTTCAAAGATTCTACTGAGTTACAGTTCATAAGGAAATCAGCCAATTTAAATACATAGATTATAAAATGAATTTATTTCACATGACTGCGAATACAGATACGCATCTTTTGGTCACAGATAACTTTTTTTTTAAGGTAAGGGCATGGATCAGAAAGTATAGAGAGAGGTAGATAGAGGGGCAGAGTAGAGAGAGACAGTAGAAGGGCAGAGTAGAGAGAGACAGTAGAAGGGCAGAGTAGAGAGAGACAGTAGAAGGGCAGAGTAGAGAGAGGAGCAGAGTAGAGAGAGGAGCAGAGTAGAGAGAGGAGCAGAGTAAATAGAGAGGCAGACTAAAGAGAGAGGCAGACTAAAGAGAGAGGCAGACTAAAGAGAGAGAGGGGCAGAGTAGAGTGAGAGAAGGGCAGAGTAGAAAGAGAGAGAGACAGGGGCAACTCATCCCAAACCATCTCAATTGGGTTGAGGTCAGGGGATTGTGGAGGCCAGGTCATCTGATGCAGCACTGGTGACTGGTGCCACTGTCAGTGATTTATTTAGAATTCAAGGCACACTTAACCAGCATGGCTACCACAGTATTCTGCAGCAATACACCATCCCATCTGGTTTGCGCTTAGTGGGACTATCAATAGTTTTTCAACAGGACAATGACCCAACACACCTCCAAGCTGTGTAAGGGCTATTTGACCAAGTAGGAGAGTGATGGAGTGCTGCATCAGATGACCTGGCCTCAACAATCCCCGACCTCAACAAAATTGAGATGGTTTGGGATGAGACGGACTGCAGAGTGAAGGAAAAGCAGCCAACAAGTGCTCAGCATGTGTGGGAACTCCTTCAAGACTGTTGAAGAAGCATTCCAGGTGAAGCTGGTTGAGAGAATTCCAAAAGTGTGCAAAGTTGTCATCAAGGCAAAGGGTGGCTATTTAATGAATCTCAAATATCTTTAGATTTGTTTAACACTTACTACATGAATCCATATGAGATTTCATAGTTTGTCTTCACTATTATTCTACAATGTAGAACATTTTTAAAAAATAAAGAAAAACCGTTCAATGAGTAGATGTCCTAAAAAGTTTGACCGGCTGATCTGCTCAGAAAACATAAAGTCACCCGTGTGCCGCCAGTTCTCCTTTGACACAAGAACTCCAAATGTCTGGACTTATATAACCAACTGCTGAGTCCTCCCTGAGCTTAACTCGGTTCCCCAATATATCATCTGCCAGTGCAGGCATCAAACCCACGTTTATGTTACAACCAGCATGCTCCAACCAACTGAGTCCCCGGAACTACACTCAGCTGGAATATCTGGAGTGGACTCTCACTGAGTTAGTACATTAAGAAATGAGTAGTATTTAAAACATCTCCCTGTTACCAGCCTTGTAAACACACCACACTGACATCCACTCCGTGGGGGAAAGAGGCAGCAGGGTACAGGATGGGCTCCCACAGGGGGTTTGGGTTAGCATTTCAGTGTCAGCCTCTGGCAGCTAGCCTACAGCAAACAGAGAGGCAGAGTAGAGAGAGAATAGAGAGGTAGAGTAGAGAGAGGGAGGCAGAGTAGAGAGAGAGAGGGGTCCAGAAAAGAAAGAGAGTAGAGAGAGCGAGGGGGGCAGAGTAGAGAGAGAGAGAGAGGGGTCCAGAGTAGAGAGAGAGTAGAGAGGTAGAGTAGAGAGAGAGAGGGGGGCAGAGTAGAGAGAGAGAGAGAGGGGTCCAGAGTAGAGAGAGAGTAGAGAGGTAGAGTAGAGAGAGAGAGGGGAGCAGAGTAGAGAGAGAGGGGGGCAGAGTAGAGAGAGAGAGAGAGGGGTCCAGAGTAGAGAGAGAGTAGAGGTAGAGTAGAGAGAGAGGGGGGCAGAGTAGAGAGAGAGAGAGGTAGAGTAGAGAGAGAGGGGGGCAGAGTAGAGAGAGAGAGGTCCAGAGTAGAGAGAGAGTAGAGAGGTAGAGTAGAGAGAGAATAGAGAGGTAGAGTAGAGAGAGGGGGCAGAGTAGAGAGAGAGAGAGAGAGGGGTCCAGAGTAGAGAGAGAGTAGAAAGGTAGAGTAGAGAGAGAGAGGGGGGCAGAGTAGAGAGAGAGAGAGGTAGAGTAGAGAGAGAGGGGGGCAGAGTAGAGAGAGAGAGGTCCAGAGTAGAGAGAGAGTAGAGAGGTAGAGTAGAGAGAGAGTAGAGAGGTAGAGAGAGAGAGAGAGGTCCAGAGTAGAGAGAGAGAGAGAGGTAGAGTAGAGAGAGAGAGAGGTCCAGAGTAGAGAGAGAGTAGAGAGGTAGAGTAGAGAGAGAGGGGGGGGGGAGTAGAGAGAGAGGGGGGGCAGAGAGGGGGGGCAGAGTAGAGAGAGAGGTCCAGAGTAGAGAGAAAGAGAGAGAGAGAGAGGGGGGGGGGCAGAGTAGAGAGAGAGGGGGGGCAGAGTAGAGAGAGAGGGGAGGGGGGCAGAGTAGAGAGAGAGGTAGAGTAGAAAGAGGGGCAGAGTGATGGAAGAGTGCAGAGAAAGGGCAGAGTAGAGAGAGGTAGAGAGAGGTGCAGAGAGAGAGAGAGAGAGGCAGAGTAGAGAGGGGCAGAGTAGAGAGAGAGGTAGAGATGGGCAGAGTGCAGAGAGAGGGGCAGAGTAGAGAGAGAGGTAGAGAGATGGGCAGAGTAGAGAGAGAGGTAGAGAGATGGGCAGAGTACAGAGAGAGGGGCAGAGTAGAGAGGGGTAGAGAGATGGGCAGAGTACAGAGAGAGGAGCAGAGTAGAGAGGGGCAGAGTAGAGAGATGGGCAGGGTGCAGAGAGAGGGGCAGAGTAGAGAGAGAGGTAGAGAGATGGGCAGAGTAGAGAGAGGTAGAGATATGGGCAGAGTGCAGAGTAGAGAGAGAGGTAGAGAGATGGGCAGAGTAGAGAGAGGTAGAGATATGGGCAGAGTGCAGAGTAGAGAGGGGCAGAGTAGAGAGGGAGATAGAGACCGCTCCTGCGGACACAGTGTCTCCTGACCCCTCCTGTCTCAGCCTCCAGTATTTATGCTGCAGTAGTTTGTGTCGGGGGGCTAGGGTCAGTTTGTTATATCTGGAGTACTTCTCCTGTCTTATCCGGTGTCCTGTGTGAATGTAAGTATGCTCTCTCTAATTCTCTCCTTCTCTCTTTCTTTCTCTCTCTCGGAGGATCTGAGCCCTAGGACCATGCGTCAGGACTACCGGGCATGATGACTCCTTGCTGTCCCCAGTCCACCTGGCCTTGCTGCTGTTCCAGTTTCAACTGTTCTGCCTGCGGCTATGGAACCCTGACCTGTCCACCGGACGTGCTACCTGTCCCAGACCTGCTGTTTTCAACTCTCTAGAGACCGCAGGAGCGGTAGAGATACTCTTAATGATTGGCTATGAAAAGCCAACTGACATTTATTCCTGGGTATTATTTGACCATGCTGGTCATTTATGAACATTTGAACATCTTGGCCATGTTCTGTTATAATCTCCACCCGGCACAGCCAGAAGAGGACTGGCCACCCCTCATAGCCTGGTTCCTCTCTAGGTTTCTTCCTAGGTTTTGGCCTTTCTAGGGAGTTTTTCCTAGCCACCGTGCTTCTACACCTGCATTGCTTGCTGTTTGGGGTTTTAGGCTGGGTTTCTGTACAACACTTCGAGATATTAGCTGATGTACGAAGGGCTATATAAAATAAACTTGATTTGATTTTGATGAGATGAGCAGAGTACAGAGAGAGGGTCAGAGTAGCAAGAGAGGGGTAGAGAGAGAGGGGCAGAGTAGAGAGAGCAGGGTAGAGTAGAGAGAGCGAGGCAGAGTAGAGAGATAGAGAGAGGGCAGAGTAGCGAGAGAGGGGCAGAGTACAGAGAGAGAGGCAGAGTAGAGAGAGAGAGGCAGAGGAGAGAGAGAGGCAGAGGAGAGAGAGAGGCAGAGGAGAGAGAGAGAGAGAGAGAGGGGCAGAGTAGAGAGATGTTAGTTATTTATTAACAAAATTCCTAACAAGAGAGCAGAATAGAGAGTAGCGAGAGAGAGAGAATGAGGAGTGAGAGACAGGGGCAGAGTAGAGAGAGAGAGGGGCAGAGTAGAGAGAGCGAGAGAGACAAGAGCAGAGTAGAGAGAGAAGCAGGCAGTGTTGGGGGATTGTGACCTTGGCTACTTGTGTGATGTAGCAGGGTGTGATGGGACAGAAATGCAGCTAGGTCCCCAGGCATATCAGTAGCAGCCCTGTGTTCCTGTGAAATTAGTCTCTCATGCTGGATCAGTGACAAGCTCAACAGGCTTTGGTTTGGATTTATATGGATTTTAAGGTTGAGTCACGGGAATGACGCCTGTTTCTTCATCTCCGTCTTGTGTAATGTGGAGGTTCAGGGAGAGACACCACAGCTTAAATGCTTAGCTAAACACACAATGTTTCTTTATTGTCATTCACACACTAAATATTGCATTTCAGACTGCCTCCTCTCCCTAATACAGCAGCGCTTCAATGTGGAGCATAACGACTCGCTGACACGACTCTGTTGTCAATTTGCCTGAGGTTGCATGGGGTGTTACAGGACCCAAAGCAATCAGACTTACTTGACTTCACTGATTAAGTGACAGTAAGAATTGGTTCTGGATCCTAATGTCATCAATGTCAGTAAGAACACTGGGTTGTCCTCAGGATAGAGGATTCTCATAAGCCTCTACCACTCTCTCCTTTCCTTCTCATCTCTCACAGTCATTTTGTCATTCAGATCAGCCTGGAGTTGGCTGAGAAACCGGTGCAACGCAGCACATCCCTGAGGTGTTATGCAAGTCCCTCACCTCCCCACATACAGAATAAATAACACAGGGAGCAACAGTAGCTGACTTTCATCTCAGGATAATGATCCATCTGAGTGGAATCTGTTGATAGACCTGAATCATTCAGTACAGTGTGTTGCTCTCAACCAAAGTCCTCATCACCAACCTCACAGTAACAGGGACTCAAAAGACAAAGACCTGAAGCTGTTTTCTATGTTGTAACTGCAGCTGTCTCACTCGCTATACACAGTTTGTTTCGTTGAGTTGTGTTTAATAAATCATTGTCAGTTTTAATCAATCAGCATCCACAATTACATTAGAGCCACTCATTGTATAATGTCAGTTAGCCCACTACCCCAACAAAGAAAGGGACTGTATTCATGCTGCAAACTGGATATCCAAAGCCTTCGTGCATAGCGTTGCCTGTAACAAGGAGACAAAGCTGGACATTTAGAACTCTGTTCACTTCGCACAGGGTTTACAAAAGGCAGTTCATGTTTGCCTGTCGTGATACGAAGCGAGTTTGTGGAAGTATTTACTGTCTCAAGCCTGCCAGCACTGTGAATACCTTTCTGTAGCCTCTAAAAACATCAGGGAACCGTGATATCCTGCTGTAGTAGCCAGAGAAAAGCACCGCAGGATTTCATAGGGGACGAACCTCATTCAATAGAATGAGTAGGAGCATTATGAAGAGTACATTAAAGTGTGTGGGAGTACCACCCAGTGATCATCAGTCTTCATATTACGTGTGATAGCAGAGGCACCTAAAAGCGGCAGGTAGCCTAGTGGTTAGAGCGTTGGGCCAGTAATCGAAAGGTTGCTAGATTGAATCCCGGAGCTGACAAGGTAAAAACCTGTCGTTCTGCTCCTGAACAAGGCAGTTAACCCACTGTTCCTAGGCTGTCATTGTAAATAAGAATCTGTTCTTAAGTGACTTGCCTAGTTAAATAAAGGTTAAATAAAAAGCCAATCATGGCACTTATTCCTGTCTGAAGGGATAAGGCATCTGAACTACGACCGCATTAGTTTATAAGGAGAGGAGAGTCTTTGAAAAAAAGTATTCCTAGCTCTTTGTCAGCCTCTGTGAAAAGTCTGCATTGCCTGGGTGTGAGAATGCCATCCTCAGGCAACCTGACCATGTGAGAAATGTGTTAATTAACAAGGTGACCAGCTCAACACTTTTGTTGCTGAACGAGACTCAATCTAAACAGTCACTTACTAACTTGTCAGAGAGTGATTATTAAGTATTTTCTACCTTTATGAATGACTTAACATCATTCAGGATGCATTAGTGATGAAAGTATTGTCTGTGGATCCATTATAATAGGTTGAGGATGAATGAAGGGACTGTTTACGACTGCAAATGTATGATTTAACATTTTTATTTGTAGGTAAAAATGCACTAGAAGTGTGAATGTTGGTGTGTGATGGAAAGTGCACAAATTGAGCATGTCTGCAAGTGTGCATTGATTCGATGTGTATTGGTGCTTGATTGACTAGTGTCAGTGTGTCCATGTGTGTGTGTGTGTGTGTCCATGTGTGTGTGTGACCATCACCATGCATTTCCATTTGCTAGAGAGGCAGGTTGACGAGGACTATAGAGTTTTTGCACCTATCATCCCTCTCTGCTTGACAGCCCTGTCCTGAGCTGCCTGTGAAAGGCCATTTGGACAGGCTGGCTGACTGAGCACCAGAGAGGCCACTTGGACACAGCAGCTGACCTGAACATGGGGAGTCGGCACAACTCCATGCCATGCTCCACTGGCTACGTCTCCAACTGCCCAGGCTGCATTTAAAGACGCAGGGCCTCGCTTCGTTTTCAGATGGAGGAGCGTAAGATTATCCCAAATCTCTCGACAATAAACACCGAAATGTTGCTTTGGCACAAGCATGATCAACTCACGTGTACCATAAACATGCACTATTCATTATAACATTATAACATGCTGAAGTTCTGAACATGATGTTGTACTGTATGTACAGCTTCGTCTCCTTCAACACAATGTTCAAGTGTGGGCTGAATTCTGAGTGGGCAGTTGGAGGTCTCCAGAGATGGCAGCGAGAGTCTATTTCACTGCAGCCAATCCTCATCTCCAGCTGACAGGCTACAAACATGATTGGCAGGGGCCTGGAGTCAGGGGAACTGAGTGAAACACAGGGTCAGTGTGTAGGGAGAGATGAGAGACACTGCAGCTTTCCCATGAAGTCATACTGAGTAGACTGGCTATGTCACTTACTGACAATGACAATTCTATATACCTCTGCCAGTTGTCACAGCATGAACTGGGCTGGCTGAATTAGCGGTCTTAACAAATTCACCAATAATATGGACGGCTTGACCCTAATTATAATGAATGATCATGTACAGAAATGATTGATTATAATGAGGGTTCACCTCCTATGATAATGACTGTAAAACCGTTACTTATAAGATGCCATGACATGCACTGTCTATAATAACCAACAGACATGAGTCAAAAAAGCCCTTGGTGTATTGACTATTATACTGTAATTACATAATACACTACTATAAGGGAAAGGGAAAGGTGGATACCTAGTCAGTTGTACAACTGAATTCCTTCAACTGAAATGGATCTTCTGAATCAGAGAGGTGCGGGGGGCTGCCTTAATCAACATCCACGTCTTCGTATTAGTGCTCCTTTGTCTGACAATCTGTGATAAACTGTGTTATAACTGTGTTACTGCTTATGAAAGATGTCGTTTCACACTTGAAACACTGTAGTAATGTGGTTTCTATGGCATCTGGCACGAGTCCTGGATTTTCAGAGACAACCTAACAAAGAGGACCAGCTAATGGACAGTAAATCTTCAGAGATTGAATATCCATTGGCCAACCAGAGGACAACTCTCACCTAGGGACAAAGGGAAAATCTATTGTCTTTTACATCGTTTGCCTTGTATTTCCCAAATAACAACGGACATGTTTATGAGTATTGTTGTTCGTCTTGGCTTTCAGATGCAATTCACTTTTTTTCTTCATCAAAACAATACCTTAAGTCTTTCATCTGTTGTCAACGGTTGGGGAAAAGAAAACAGTCTTAAATCATTAGAATTAGGCTATATTATGTGTTTAATACTGTAACAATAACATGTTGTACCAATACGGTTAGCTAGGTACACTACATGCCAAGTGTCATTCCCCAAGAGGTTGCATTGTATTATGTTTTTAAAAATATATTTAAAAACTATGGTCGAGTTCCATAGCAAACTACTATTGATAGTTCCCCTGGTGTTACATTTCATGATTCGAGTGACAGAAACAATATCTTAACGTTACCATTTTTATATCCAGTAGCTTACTTTCAAATTAAAATATTATCGCGAAGCAATTTCTAATTTGGTAACGTTAGGCTCCATTCATGATTAATTATCGGCATCCAGTTGTAGCGCTTTCTATGAACGTTACATTGACATAACATTCTTACATTGTATCTTGCTTCAATGTTAACGTTACATTTTGTAAATCAGCCCCAGCGCGAAAAGCCGCCCCAATAACCAAAGTCAGAATAGCGTTTGAAGAATATCGTTGTAGGCTACCCTTTGTTGTCTTGAAGAAAGAACTTGAGGTTACCGACGTTAAACAAAGACGAATGTGGCGACTCACCATAGTATGAAGGAGGAACGTCTGTCTTTCTAGCCATTGCACCTCAGACAGGAGATTCTGCACCGTCTTTGAGATGGCATATGAGGCGTGAGATGTGAATACAGCGTTTTAATGGCCCAGTCTACGTAAATACAGCAGCTGCAGCCCTTGGTTTGAGCTGTCTCCGCCACGCAGCTGAGCGTCAGCGGTGTTTACAGCACGATATATCATCAACTGTGTGATTAAAACCCTTAAAGGCACACAGACACCAGGACTGATTGCAATGAAAATGTTTTACATGAATCTCGATGTAGACCTGATTCACACTTGGCACATAGTGACAATGATCTATATTGTGAATGTATTAGTAACATTTGAAAGCAATATGGTCACACTACAGTTGGTCATACTTTATTTGGATAGTCTGGATAGTACATCTGTAGATGCTCTGTCATCAAACGATCTGTCGATAAGAAACTCCATGCTAAGGTTACAGTTAGGGTTAGGATCAGAATAAAGATTAGGGTAAGGGTTGACTTTAGGGTTAGGATAAGGGTTAAGGTTAGGGTTAGTAGCTTGTTGAAATGTTACTGATAGTCTGTAGAGCATCTACAGATGGAATATCCAAATATAGTCAGCCTACTCTATCCCTCTTTATAAAACGGGGTGGTACGAGCCCTGAAGGCTGATTGGCTGACAACCGTGGTATATCAGACCGTATACCCCAGGTATGACAAAACATTTATTTTTACCTCTCTAATTACATTGGTAACCAGTTTATAATAGCAATAAGGCACCTCAGGGGTTTGTGATATATGGCCAATATACCACGGCTAAGTGCTGTGTCCAGGCACTCCGCGTTGTGTCATGCTAAGAACAGCCCTTAGCCATGGTATATTGCCAATATACCACCCCTCCTCGTGCCTTATTGCTTAAGTATGCTACTGTATATGTGACATTATGAATGTTTGCTAGCCTATGCAGTGTTTCCACCTTCCAGTAACACATTTGTGTTGTAGCCCCGGACAAACTCACCTTATTCAACAAAATTAGTGTGTATGAGTACCACACAGCGATCATCAGTCTTCATATTACGTGTGGTAGCAGAGGCACCTAAAAAGCCAATCATGGCAGCTATTCCTGTGTGAAGGGGTGACGCATCTCATTTAGGGTTTGATGATTAGTTGACAAGTTGAATCAGGTGTGTTTTTCCGGGGCCACAACAAAAATGTGTACTGTTGGGAGGTACTGGAGGACTGGAGTTTGGAAACATTGGCCCATAGCTTTCTCTCAAACAGCTTTCACTATTTTACTGTGCAAAATCTCTTGAGTTCAACATGGACCCTTTGTGGAGAAACACTGTCCTCTGCAGGACTTCTTGTGACAGCACAGATCCTATCTATATTTTACAGCTACAGTGCCTTTAGAAAGTATTCTTACCCCTTGACTTATTCCACATTTTGTTGTGTTACAGCCTGAATTCAAAACTAATTCAATAGATTTTTGTTCTCACCCATCTACACACAATAACCCATAATGATAAAACTTAAAACGTGTTTTTAGAAATTGTTGCCAATTTATTAAAAATATAACACAGAAATATCTAGTTTCATTATTCACACCCCCAAATCAATACTTTGTTGAAGCACCTTTGGCAGCAATCACAGCTCTGAGTTGTCTTTGGTATGTCTGGATCAGCTCTGAGTTGTCTTGGGTATGTCTGGATCAGCTTTGAGTTGTCTTTGGTATGTCTGGATCAGCTCTGAGTTGTCTTGGGTATGTCTGGATCAGCTCTGAGTTCTCTTGGGTATGTCTGGATCAGCTTTGAGTTGTCTTGGGTATGTCTGGATCAGCTCTGAGTTGTCTTGGGTATGTCTGGATCAGCTTTGCATATCTGGATTTGGGATTTTCTCCAATAATTTCTTGCAGATTTTCTCAAGCTCTGTTAATTTAGATGGGGATCAGTTGTGAACAGCAATCTTCAAGTATTTCCACAGATTGTCAATGGGATTCAAGTCTGGGCTTTGGCTGGTCCACTCAAGGACTTTCACATTCTTGTTCTGAAGCCATTCCAGCATTGTTTTGGCTGTATGCTTCAGGTCATTGTCCTGTTGGAAAGATCACCTGTACTCCACACACAGAGATGCATACAAAGCTCTCCCCCGCCCTCCATTTGGTAGATCCGACCACAACTCTATCCTCCTGATTCCTGCTTACAAGCAAAAATTAAAGCAGGAAGCACCAGTGACTCGGTCTATAAAAAAAGTGGTCAGATGAAGCAGATGCTAAACTACAGTACTGTTTTTCTATCACAGACTGGAACATGTTCCGGGATTCTTCCGATGGCATTGAGGAGTACACCACGTCAGTCACTGGCTTTATCAATAAGTACATCGAGGACATCGTGCCCACAGTGACTGTACGTACATACCCCAACCAGAAGCCATGGATTACAGGCAACATTCTCACTGAGCTAAAGGGCAGAGCTCCCGCTTTCAAGTTGCGGGACTCTAACCCGGAAGCTTATAAGAAATCCTGCTATGCCCTGCGATGAACCATCAAACAGGCAAAGCGTCAATACAGGGCTAAGATTGAATCATACTATACCGGCTCCGACGCTCGTCTTATGTGGCAGGGCTCGCAAACTATTACAGACTACAAAGGGAAGCATAGCCGCGAGCTGCCCAGTGACACGAGCCTACCAGATGAGCTAAATGACTTCTATGTTCGCTTCGGGGTAAGCAACACTGAGGCATGCATGAGAGCATCAGTTATTCCGGATGACTGTGTGATCACGCTCTCCGTAGCCGACTTGACTAAGACCATTAAACAGGTCAACATACACAAGGCTGTGGGGCCAGACGGATTAACAGGACGTGTGCTCTGGGCATGTGCAGACCAACTGGCAGGTGTCTTCACTGGCATTTTCAACATGTTCCTGATTGAGTCTGTAATACCAACATGTTTCAAGCAGACCACCATAGCCCCTGCGCCCAAGAACACAAAGGCAACCTGCCTAAATGACTACAGACACGTAGCACTCACGTTCGTAGCCATGAAGTGCTTTGAAAGGCTGGTAATGGCTCACATCAACACCATCATCCCAGAAACCCTAGACTCACTCCAATTTGCATACCGCCCAAACAGATCCACAGATGATGCAATCTCTATTGCACTCCACACTGCCCTTTCCCACCTGGACAAAAGGAACAATTATGTGAGAATGCTATTCATTGAAAACAGCTCAGCGTTCAACACCATAGCACCCTCAAAGGTTATCACTAAGCTAAGGATCCTGGGACTAAACACCCCCCTCTGCAACTGGATCCTGGACTTCCTGACGGGCCGCCCCCAGGTGGTGAGGGTAGGTAGCATCACATCTGCCATGCTGATCCTCAACACTGGAGCCCCCCAGGGGTGCGTGCTCAGTCCCCTCCTGTACTCCCTGTTCACCCATGACTGCATGGCCAGGCACGACACCAACACCATCATCAAGTTTGCAGATGACACAACAGTGGTAGGCCTGATCACTGACAACGACGAGACAGCCTACAGACAGGAAGTCAGAGACCTGGCCGGGTGGTGCCAGATAACAACCTATCCTTCAACGTAACCAAGACTAAGGAGATGATTGTGGACTACAGGAAAAGGAGGACCGAGTACGCCCCCATTCTCATCAACGGGGCTGTAGTGGAGCAGGTTGAGAGCTTCAAGTTCCTTGGTGTCCACATCAACAACAAACTAGAATGATCCAAACACACCAAGACAGTCGTGAAGAGGGCACGACAAAGCCTATTCCCCCTCAGGAAACTAAAAAGATTTGGCATGGGTCCTGAGATCCTCAAAAGGTTCTACAGCTGCAACATTGAGAGTATCCTGACTGGTTGCATCACTGCCTGGTACGGCAATTGCTCGGCCTCCGACTGCAAGGCACTACAGAGGGTAGTGCGTATGGCCCAGTACATCACTGGGTCTAAGCTGCCTGCAATCCAGGAACTCTACACCAGGCGGTGTCAGAGGAAGGCCCTAAAAATTGTCAAAGACCCCAGCCACCCCAGTCATAAACTGTTCTCTCTACTACCGCATGGCAAGAGGTACCTGAGTGCCAAGTCTAGGACAAAAAGGGTTCTCAACAGTTTTACCCCCAAGCCATAAGACTCCTGAATAGGTAATCAAATGGCTACCCGGACTATTTGCATTGTGTGCCCCCCCCAACCCCTCTTTTACACTGCTGCTACTCTCTGTTTATCCTATATGCACACATATGTACATAGTACCTGTAACAAACTTCGTCGGGAGAGGGAGAAGACCAAGGTGCAGTGTGGTAAGTGTTCATTTGAATGATATTAAATAAACTGAACACTGAATAAACAAAATACAACAAAGAGAGAGAACGAAACAAAACAGTCCTGTAAGGTATACACACAAAACTGAAAACAACCACCCACAAACACAGCTGGGAACAGGCTACCTAAGTATGATTCTCAATCAGAGACAACAATAGACAGCTGCCTCTGATTGGGAACCATACCAGGCCAAACACATAGAAATACAAAACAAGGACAACATTGAACACCAGACATAGAATGCCCACCCAAACTCACGCCCTGACCAACCAAAATAGAGACATAAAAAGGATCTCTACAGTCAGGGCGTGACAGTCCCCCCCCCCCCAAAGGTGCGGACTCCGGCCGCAAAACCTGAACCTATAGGGGAGGGTCTGGGTGGGCATTTCACCGCGGTGGCGGCTCTGGTGCGGGACCCTTACCGCTGAACCTGGACCGGGGACCCTCGCAGCGGGCGCCGGACAGGAGGGAGACTCTGGCTGCTCCGGACAGGAGGGAGACTGGCTGCTCCGGACAGGAGGGAGACTCTGGTTGCTCCGGACAGGAGGGAGACTTTGGCTGCTCCTGACTGAAGTCCGTCGCTGGAAGCTCCGGAATAGAGGGCGTCGCTGGATGCTCCGGACTAGAGGGCGTCGCAGGAGGCTCCGGACTAGAGGGCGACGCTGGAGGCTCCGGACTAGCGTCCTTCGTTGGAGGCCTCGTGCCATAACTCCTCACTGGAGGTTTCGTGCCACGGATCCTCACTGGAGGCTTCGTGCCATGGATCCTCACTGGAGGCTTTGTGCCATGGATCATCACTGGAGGCTTCGTGCCATGGATCATCACAGGAGGCTTCGTGCCATGGATCATCACTGGAGGCTTTATGCTAAATAGAGACATAAAAAGGATCTCTACGGTCAGGGCGTGACAGTACCTCAATTGGCCCGACCAACCAGTGCTCCCGCACATTGGCTTACCGGGCTATCTGCATTGTGTCACACCACCCAACACCCGTCAACCCCTCTTTACGCTACTGCTACTCTCTGTTCATCATATATGCATAGTCACTTTAACCATATCTACATGTACATACTACCTCAATCAGCCTGACTAACCGGTGTCTGTATGTAGCCTCGCTGCTTTTATAGCCTCGCTACTGTATATAGTCTCGCTACTGTTTTTCACTGTCTTTTTACTGTCGTTTTTATTTCTTTACTTACCTATTGTTCACCTAATACCTTTTTTGCACTATTAGTTAGAGCCTGTAAGTAAGCATTTCACTGTAAGGTCTACACCTGTTGTATTCGGCGCACGTGACAAATAAACTTTGAATTGATTTTGAAATCTTCGCCCCAGTCTAAGGTCGTTGTCATTCTGAATCAGGTTCTCATCAAGGATTTTCCTGTATTTGGCTCCATTCATTGTTCCCTCTATCCTTACCAGTCTCCCAGTCCCCATAGCATGATGCTGCAACCGCCATGCTTCACGGTAGGGAGGGTGTTAGATGGGTGATGAGCTGTGCTTGGTTTTCTCCAGACATTTGCATGCTTTGCATTCAGGCCAAAGAGTACTATTTTTGTCTCATCAGACCACAGGATCTTTTGCATTATGATCTCAGAGTCTTTTGTTACTTTCTGCAAACTCCAAGTGTGCTGTCATGTGCCCTTTTCTCAGGAGTTGCTTCCATCTGGCCACTCTCCCATGCAACCCAGATTGTTGAAGCGTTGAATCTGAGGTTTGTAGTGTTTCAACTCTTTGCCTATCCAAGATACAGTGGAAATGGGGTCATGTTGCACTTCATAAGGCCACTAGAAGTCAACAGTCTACAGAACCTTGTTTGATGCTTCTACTATAAAGGAGGGGGGAATGAGAGGGGACTGAGTTAGAGGTCTGGCAGAGTGCCACGACCTGGTCATGCGCATTCACGTGAGAGGTAGATTGTGTTTCATAGCATTTCTGAAGACAAAGGAATTCTCCGGCTGGAACATTATTGAAGATTTATGATAAAAACATCCTAAAGATTGATTCTATACTTCTATACATGTTTCTACTGACTGTAATGTGACTTTTCGTCTGAACTTTCGCCTGGAACTGCCAGCGCGTCGTCAGTTTGGATTGTTTACTAAACGCGCAAACAAAAGGAGGTGTTTGGACATAAATGATGGACTTTATGGAACAAATCAAACATTTATCGTGGAACTTGTATTTCTGGGAGTGCATTCTTATGAAGATCATCAAAGGTAGGTAAATATTTATAATGCTATTTCTGACTTATATTGACTCCAACATGGCGGATATCTCTTTGGGTTGTTTGGGCTCTGAGCGCTGTACTCAGATTATTGCATGGTGTGCTTTTTCGGTAAAGCTTTTTTTAAATCTGACATAGCGGTTGCATTAAGGAGAAGTTTATCTAAAGTTCCATGCATAACACATGTATTTTCATCAACATTTACAATGAGTAAATTGCGCCAATATAAACTGAGATTTTTGGATATAAATATGAACTTTATCGAACAAAACATACATGTTTTGTGTAACATGAAGTCCTATGAGTGTCATCTGATGAAGATCATCAAAGTTTAGTGATTAATTTTATCTCTATTTATGATTTTTGTGACTCCTCTCTTTGGCTGGAAAAATGGTTGTGTTTTTCTGTGGCTATGTGCTGACCTAACATAATCGTTTGGTGTGCTTTCGTCGTAAAGCCTTTTTGAAATCTGACACGTTGGCTAGCATCCCACATAATCCAGAGGTTTTAAGAGCCTCACATACAGTTTATTGTTTGGTCATTGTTGTAAGGTTCTGCTTTTCTTTTCTTAGTCAACCTTGTGTTCTTTTTCTTTGTGTTCTAGAACGTAGCCCTGTTTATTTGCGTTCTGGAACGTAGCCCTGTTTCTTTGTGTTCTGGAACGTAGCCCCGTTTCTTTGTGTTCTTGAACGTAGCCCAGTTTATTTGTGTTCTGGAACATAGCCCTGTCTTTCATTTTTGTTCATTGATTTCACCTGTGTTCGTTTCTCACCTGGTCTCATCAGCTCTCTATTTAGTTCAGTTCTTTCTATTTGTGAGGTATTGTTTGTTTTTGACTGCCTACCTGTGTTTGACCATTGCCTGCATGTGACCACGATTCCTGCCTTCTTCGAAGGCTAAATAAACATCTGCCGCGCCCTGCGTTGTGAATCTACACCTTTTTCTCCCTGAGTATTCATTACAATTGTGCTGCCACAGAATGAATTGTGAGCAAAGCCTCAAAAAAGCTTTATATACCAGAGCTGCAAGAAAAGTTATATATCTTATTGAAACAAAGTTGCGATTGCTTGAGAATGGCAACAGGTGTGGTTCCCGTGGGGGAAAAATTATATTGGGGAAAGGTTCCCGTGGGGGTTGCCATGGAAGCCAAGAAGGGGAGTGAGGTGTGTGTGTGCTCAATCACACATGCACATGGGGGTCTGGGAAGGGAAGTGTATCCATCTGATGAATGGGTATGTGCCTGAACTCAATTTTATACACTAATTGTAGTTTCACCCATTAATTTCTAATGGCCGGTCATTTTTGACCGGGAACACCGCAGGTGTACAAGGCTACCTGGGGCGGCAGGCAGTGTAGTGGTTAGAGCGTTGGGCCAGTAACTGAAAGTTTACTCGATCAAATCTCTGAGCTGACAAGGTAACCTGTCGTTCTGCCCCTGAACAAGGCAGTTAACCCACTGTTCCTAGGCCGTCATTGTAAATAAGAATTTGTTCTTAACTGACTAGTTCAATTTAAAAAAAAAAAAAATGTAATGAAAATCATCAAAATGTATTTTGTGTGTTCAGATGCCCTGTTATGACAATCAGATTAAAATAACCACATTTTTCAGAGAGAGAACTTGTAAATCGGTCCAGTTCGCCTGGAACACAGCAGGGGGGTTAAGACAATGCTGAAACATCAATCCATAGACAACTTGGTGACACATTTTAATTTGTTCCCAAATCAAAATTAAATCAAAGTTCTCGTCTTTATTTTATTACTTATTCTTAGTGCCGATTTGGTGTGCTTATGAATGCACAACTGCAAGCACCTACTGTATTTATAAAATAATTTCATTATAAGTCATACAAAAGTGTTAGTGAGCATGAAGTTCGAAACACATTCTGTCATTATTAAATGTATAATGTGATATATTTCAACATTACAATGTTTTGACACAGTAAAAAAAACATTTCACAAATAAAATATTTAGTCAGTTGTCTTCCTCAAATGAAGGGGATGATTTGCAATCTTTGCAAGAGGGAGGGAATCTAATTTCATTGGTCCTCAACTCGCAGCTCAGTCATTTCATTCAGGGTAAGTGGAGTTAGCTGTGAGAGAGCCTGCCCTGGAACAAGTTAGTTCTGAAGGATTCATTGCCATAGAAATTTACCTGGCTGAAAGGTGAGCCACTTTCGTATGACTGGTTATCCCGAGTTGAGACGGATTAGAAAGGAAGACCTAGCCATGATCTGCCCAACGATGCCTCTCTACCAGATGAACTCAATGCATTTTATGCATGCTTAAGAACATTGTGGGCCGACGTGAGTAAAACCTTTAATCAGGTCAACACCAGCAAGGCCAATGGTGTTCCAAGGTGCATTCTCAGTGCATGCGCAAAACATCTGGTAGGCATATTCACAGTCATTTTCAACCTCTCCTTGTCACAGTCTGTAATCCCCACGTGGCTTAAGATGACTCCCATTATTCTTGTTCCCAAGAACTCTAAGGCGTCATGCCAAAAATGACTACCGCCCTGTAGCACTCACTGTAATCATGGGGCTTTGAGAGGCTTGTCATTGCGACATTAACTCCATCATCCCAGACACCCTAGACCCACTACAATTTGCATACCGTCCCAACAGATCCACAGATGACGCAATCTCAATCACACTCCACACTGCCCTTTCCCACCTGGACAAAAGGTACACCTATGTGAGAATGCTGTTCATTGACTACAGCTCAGTGTTCAACACCATAGTGCCCACAAAGCTCATCACTAAGCTAAGGACCCTGGGACTAAACACTTCCCCTAGTGACGGGCCGCCACTAGGTGGTTAGGGCAACAACACATCTGCCATGCTGATCCTCAACACTGATGCGTGCTTAGTCCCCTCCTGTACTCCCTGTTCAATCACAACTGCGTGGATAAGCACGACTCAAACAATTTGTGTCGTAAGTTTGCTGACAACGATGAGACAGCCTATAGGGAGGACGTCAGTCCTGGCAGTGTGGTGCCAGGACAACAACCTCTCCCTCAATGTGAGTGTAACGGATGTGAAATGGCTGGCTAGTTGGCGGTGGTGCGCGATAATAGCGCTTCAATCGGTTGCGTCACTCGCTTAGAGACCTTGAAGTAGTGGTTCCCCTTGCTCTGCAAGAGCCGAGGCCTTTGTGGAGTGATGGGTAACGATGCTTCGTGGGTGACTGTTGTTGATGTGTGCAGAAGGTCCCTGGTTCGCGGTCGGGGCGAGGGGACGGACTAAAGTTAAAACTACTACATTGATGCTGTTGACCCGGATCACTGGTTGCTGCGGAAAAGGAGGAGGTCGAAGGGGGGTGAGTGTAACGGATGTGAAATGGCTGGCTAGTTGGCGGTGGTGCGCGCTAATAGCGTTTCAATCGGTTGCGTCACTCGCTTAGAGACCTTGAAGTAGCGGTTCCCCTTGCTTTGCAAGAGCCGCGGCCTTTGTGGAGTGATGGGTAACGACGCGTCGTGGGTGACTGTTGTTGATGTGTGCAGAAGTGCCCGGGTCGGGGCAAGGGGACAGACTAAAGTTAAAACTGTTACATGAGCAAGACAAAGAAGCTGATCATGGACTATAGGAAAAGGAGGGCCGAACAGGGCCCCATTAACATCGACAGGGCTGAAGTGGAGCGGGTCGACAGTTTAAAGTTCCTTGGTGTCCACATCACCAAAGAACTATCATGGTCCAAACACACCAAGACAGTTGTGAAGAGGGCACGACAACACCTTTTCCCACTCAGAAGACTGAAAAGATTTCGCATGGGCCCCCAGATCCTCAAAAATGTCTACAGCTGCAGCATCGAGAGCATCCTGACCGGTTGCATCACCGCCTGGTATGGCTACTGCTTAGCACCTGACCGCAAGGCGCTACAGAGGGTAGTGCGTACAGCCCAGTACATAACTGGGGCCAAGCTTCCGGACGTCCAGGACCTATATAGGCGGTGTCAGGAAAGCCCAAAAAATTGTCACTCCAGTCAACCCTAGTCATAGACTGTTCTCTCTGCTACCGCACAGCAAGCGGTACCGGAGCGCCAAGTCTAGGACCAAAAGGCTCCTTAACAGCCATAAGCAGTAAGACTGCTGAACAATTAATCAAATGGCCACCCGGACTATTTACATTGCCCCCCCCCCCCCCCTTGGTTTTTACACTGCTGCTACTCGCTGTTTATCTATGCATAGTGTCACGTTCCTGACCTATTTATGTTAGTTTGTTATGTGTGTTAGTTGGTCAGGACGTGAGGTTGGGTGGGCATTCTATGTTTTCTGTTTCTGTGTTGGTTTTGGGTTGCCTGGTATGGCTCTTAATTAGAGGCAGGTGTTTCGCGTTCCTCTAATTAAGAGTCATATTTAGGTAGGCGTTGTCACAGTGTTCGTTGTGGGTGATTGTCTTCCGTGTCTGTGTAATTGTTTGCACCATACGGGACTGTTACGGTTTGTTCGGTTTGTGTAGTCTTATTGTCCTATTCGTGAGTTCTACGTGTATTTATGTAAGTTCATGTTCAGGTTTCGTCTACGTCGTTTTCTTATTTTGTAATTTTCCAAGTGTTTTCGTATTCGTCTTTGTGTTTCAATAAATATCATTATGGCATCATACCTTGCGGCGTATTGGTCCACTGATCCTTCTCTCCTCTCCTCGTCCGAGGAAGAGGAGGACAACAGCCCTTACAGAATCACCCACCAATCCAGAGCCAAGCAGCGGAGTAAATGGAGTAAGGGACAGGAAAAGAAGGAGGAATGGACTTGGGACGATATATTGGACGGGAAAGGTTGCTACACATGGGAGGAGATCCTGGCTGGTAGGGATCGCCTCCCATGGGAACAGCTGGAGGCACTGAGGAGAGCAGAGGCTACCGGAGAGAGGAACCGGAGTTATGAGGGAACGAGTCTGGCACGGAAGCCCAAAAAGCCCGTGAGTAACACCCAAAAATTTCTTGGGGGGTGGCTAAGAGGTAGTGGGCCAAGGGCAGGTAGGAGACCTGCGCCCACTTCCCAGGCTTACCGTGGAGAGCGGGAGTACGGGCAGGCGCCGTGTTACGCAGTAGAGCGCACGGTGTCTCCTGTACGAGTGCATAGCCCAGTGCGGGTTATTCCACCTCCCCGCACTGGTAGGGCTAGATTGGGTATTGAGCCAGGTGTCATGAGGCCGGCTCAACGCGTCTGGTCTCCAGTGCGTCTCCTCGGGCCGGCATACATGGCACCTGCCTTACGCATGGTTTCCCCGGTTCGCCTACATAGGCCGGTGCGGGTTATTCCACCTCCCCTGGTCGGGCGACCGGGAGCACTGGTCGGGCGACCGGGAGCATTCAACCAGGTAAGGTTGGGCAGGCTCAATGCTCAAGAGTGCCAGTAAGCCTCCACGGTCCGGTATTTCCGGCGCCACCTCCCCGCCCCAGCCTAGTACCTACAGTGCCTACAATACGCACTAGGCTACCAGTGCGTCTCCTGAGCCCAGTTCCTCCTCCACGCACTCTCCCTGTAGTGCGTGTATCCAGTTCGGTGCCTCCAGTTCCGGCACCACGCACTAAGCCTCCTGTGCGTCTCCAGAGCCCTGTACACACTGTTTTTTCTCCCCCTACTAATCCTGATGTGCTTGTCCTCAGCCCGGTGTCACCAGTGCCGGTACCACGCACCAGGTATAGAGTGGGCTTTGAGAGTACAGTGTGCCCTGTCCCTGCTCCCCGCACTAGTATGAAGGTGCGTGTCCTTAGCCCGGTGCCTCCAGTTCCGGCACCACGCACCAGGTCTACAGTGCGCCTTATCCGGCCAGAGCCATCCGTCTCCCCAGCGCCATCTGAGCCATCCGTCTCACCAGCGCCATCTGAGCCATCCGTCTCCCCAGCGCCATCTGAGCCATCCGTCTCCCCAGCGCCATCTGAGCCATCCGTCTGCCATGAGCCTGCAAAGCCGCCCGTCTGTCATGAGCCTGCAAAGCCGCCCGTCTGTCATGAGCCTGCAAAGCCGCCCGTCTGCCATGAGCCTACAGAGCCGTCAGCCAGACAGGAGCCGCTAGAGCCGCCCGCCAGACAGGAGCCGCTAGAGCCGTCCGTCAGACAGGATCTGCCAGAGCCGCCAACCAGACAGGATCTGCCAGAGCCGCCAACCAGACAGGATCTGCCAGAGCCGCCAACCAGACAGGATCTGCCAGAGCCGCCAGCCAGACAGGATCTGCCAGAGCCGCCAGCCAGACATGAGCGTCCAGAGCCGTCAGCCTGCCATGAGCGTCGAGAGCCGTCAGCCTGCCATGAGCGTCGAGAGCCGTCAGCCTGCCATGAGCGTCGAGAGCCGTCAGCCAGCCATGAGCGTCGAGAGCCGTCAGCCAGCCATGAGCGTCTAGAGCCGTCAGCCAGCCATGAGCGTCGAGAGCCGTCAGCCAGCCATGAGCGTCGAGAGCCGTCAGCCTGCCATGAGCGTCGAGAGCCGTCAGCCTGCCATGAGCGTCGAGAGCCGTCAGCCTGCCATGAGCGTCCAGATTCGTCAGTCAGCCATGAGCTGCCCTTCAGCCTGAAACGGCTATATACCCAGAACTGCCCATCAGTCCAGAGCTGTCTCTCTGTCCGGAGCTGCCTTTCAGTCCGGAGTTGCCCCTCTATCATGATCTCCCTCTCTATCTTGATCTACCTCTTTATTCTTATCTATCCCTCTGTCTTGATTTATCCCTCTGTCCCGGTGCTGTCCCTGTCATGGATGTTACAAAGAGGATTTTGTGGGGGTAAGATATGGGTGGACATTTTTAGGGGTAGATGGAGGTTGGGATTGACTATGGTGGGGTGGGGACCTCGCCCGGAGCCTGAGCCACCACCGTGGTCAGATGCCCACCCAGACCCTCCCCTAGACTTTGTGCTGGTGCGCCCGGAGTTCGCACCTTATGGGGGGGGGTTATGTCACGTTCCTGACCTATTTATGTTAGTTTGTTATGTGTGTTAGTTGGTCAGGACGTGAGGTTGGGTGGGCATTCTATGTTTTCTGTTTCTGTGTTGGTTTTGGGTTGCCTGGTATGGCTCTTAATTAGAGGCAGGTGTTTCGCGTTCCTCTAATTAAGAGTCATATTTAGGTAGGCGTTGTCACAGTGTTCGTTGTGGGTGATTGTCTTCCGTGTCTGTGTAATTGTTTGCACCATACGGGACTGTTACGGTTTGTTCGGTTTGTGTAGTCTTATTGTCCTATTCGTGCGTTCTACGTGTATTTATGTGAGTTCGTCGTATAGGTCTGTCTACACCGTTTGTTGTTTTGTTAGTTTAGTCATTTTCGTGTTTTGTTAAATAAATTATGTCGTTAAACTCCACTGCGCCTTGGTTCGATCACTACTCCTCCTTTTCGGTAGAAGAGGAGGAGGACCGCCGTTACACATAGTCACTTTACAAACTAACCTGTACCCCCGCACATTGGCACGGTACCGGTATCCCCTGTATATAGCCTCGTTATTGTCATGTCATTTTTACTTTAGTATATTTAGTAAATATAAAAAAAAAATTTTTTTAAAAAACTCTATTTCTTAAATTGGGTTATTGGTTAAGGGCTTGTAAGTAAGCATTTCACGGTAAGGTCTACACCTGTTGTATTTGGAGCCTGTGACAAATACAATTTGATTTGATTTAACTCCTCAAACCTGCTTAGTAGGATGCCCATCATGTGTGGCCAATTATTAGGTGTGGCCAACACACCTGAACACACTGAAATTGACAAGAAAAACTAGTGACTGTTGAGAATGAAGTTGATAGTAAATGTATACATATATGAATACACATACACATACACATACACACACAGACTACATTATATGGGCATGGCCAGGGAGTGGCAGCAGAAGGTAGGAAAAGCCATAGAGTATACATACTGTATGTAGTAGGCTATAGGCTTGATCCTGGCAGGATGTAGTGTCTGAAGTACTTTAATATAAAATGACTTTATCATTATTTTACAACCTATGCCTCGTCATCAAATAAGAGGGAATCTGTTTTAATTCCACTATGATTATTAAAGTACAATTGTTATTTGATACTAGACTAATCAACTCCAAGTGGCTTAGCAACCACCAGAACACCATCCCTCATTATGTGGCCTGATTACCAAAGCATTTACACCCAAAACTGCTTTCTCTCTCTAATGCTGCTGTCGATGAAACCCATTTAAATTACTCAAGTTGCCCAAGGGCAATCATTAAAAAGGGATTGACTTCCCCCAGGCAGATTAGATAGGGATTTACTGATTTTCTGCACTGAAATGAGGAGTCGTTTATGGAGATGAAAATTGTAGTAACTGTTTTCTGCTTTACAGATTATACATCTTGATTAGTACTAGAGTTCAGAATGCATTCAATGCAGTTTGAGATATTTCATTCCCTCAGAAATATACACTATAGCTCTGCTATTAACGATGACATCCAATCCACTACAGTTTTATTGACCTAAGTTGCTCATGCAATCTCTTGTGATGCCTTTCTACGCTAAACTATAAGTGGTGTATATACAGCACGTACTTGGCTGTAGATTGCATTTGGATTACTGTTACAGTGCTATTTGGGTTGTTAATTGGACTTGTTCTGACATTTATAGATTTCTTTGTAAAAAAAAAAAATATTTATACAGTATATATATATATATATATATAGTACCAGTCAAAAGTTTGGACACACCTACTTATTCAAGGGTTTTTCTTTATTTTTTGTTTTCTACATTGTAGAATAATAGCGAAGAAATCAAAACTATGAAATAACACATATGGAATCATGTAGTAACCAAAAAAAGTATTAAACAAATCAAAATATATTTATATTTGAGATTCTTCAAAATAGCTACTTTTTGCCTTGATGACAGCTTTGCACACTCTTGGCATGCTCTCAACCATCTCCATGAGGTGGTCAACTCGAATGCATTTCAATTAACAGGTGTGCCTTGTTAAAAGTTAATTTGTGGAATTTCTTTCCTTCTTAATGCGTTTGAGCCAATCAGTTGTGTTGTGACAAGCAGTGGTGGAAAAAGTATTCATTTGTCATACTAAAAGTAAAGATACCTTAATTGAAAATGACTCAAGTAAAAGCGAAAGCCAACCAGTAAAATATTACTTGAGTAAAAGTCTAAAAGTATTTGGTTTTAACTGCACTTAAGATTCAAAAGTAAATGGATCTGTCACGTTCGTCATAATGATTGGACCAAGATGCAGCGTGGTATTTTTCCATCCCTTTTATTAGGAAGAGAAACTCAAAGAACAAAACAAAAAAAGCGAACAAACGAAACGTGATGCTCAAAATAGTGCTTGCAGGCAACTATACCTAGACAAGATCCCACAAAGCACAATGGGAAAATGGCTACCTAAATATGATCCCCAATCAGAGACAACGATAATCACCTGCCTCTGATTGGGAACCATACTAGGCCAACATAGAAATATAATTCACCTAGATAACCCACCCTTAATCACACCCGACCTAACCAACATAGAGAATAAAAGCTCTCTATGGTCAGGGCATGACAGGAACTGCTAAAATGTACTTAAGTATCAAAAGTAAAAGTATGAACCATTTCAAATTCCGTAAAAGCAAACCAGACGGCACAATTTTTTAAATATTTTTTTTGATGGATAGCCAGGGGCACGCTCCAACACTCAGACATAATTTACAAACGGAGCATTTGAGTTTAGTGAGTCCTCCAGATCAGAGGCAGTAGGGATGACCAGGGACGTTCTCTTGCTAAGTGTGTGAATTGGACAATTTTCCTGTCAAAATGTAACGAGGACTTTTGAGTGTCAGGGAAAATGTATGGAGTACATTATTTTCTAAGGAAAATATGCATAAGACCAACATGCAAGAAATAAAATAATAATATGACCTTTTATTATTATACTCTACTGCTGCATGCTTATTAAATTTAAAAAACGGTTTATTGGTCGCTTACACAGTTTAGCAGATATTATAGCAGGAGAAGCAACATGCTTATGTTACTAGCTCCTAACAATCCAGTAAAATGTCAAATATTTGTCAACTTGTTGGACATTTTACTGCATTGTTAAGAGCTAGTAACATAAGCATGTTGCTGCTCCCGCTATAATACCTGCTAAACTGGGTAAGAGACCAATAAACTGTTTTTTTATTTAATAAGCATGCAGAAGTAGAGGTAATATAATAATAATTATTATTATTATGTAATTCCTTGCATGTTGGTCTTATGCGTGTCATACATGAATAATGCATGTCTTATAATTGATATACAGTTGAAGTTGGAAGTTTACATACAGTTAGGTTGGAGTCATTAAAACTCATTTTTCAACCACTCAACAAATGTCTTGTTAACAAACTATAGTTTTGGCAAGTCGGTTAGGACATCTACTTTATGCATGACACAAGTAATTTTCCAACAATTGTTTACAGACAGATTTTTTCACTTATAATTCACTGTATCACAATTCCAGTGGGTCAGAAGTTTACATACACTAAGTTGACTGTGCCTTTAAACAGCTTGAAAAATTCCAGAAAATTATGTCTTGGCTTTAGAAGCCTATGATTGGCTAATTGACATAATTTGAGTCAATTGGAGGTGTACCTGTGGATGTATTTCAAGGCCTACCTTCAAACTCAGTGCCTCTTTGCATAACATTATGTGAAAATCAAAAGAAATCAGCAAAGACCTTAGAAAAAAATGTGTAGACCTCCACAAGTCTGGTTCTGTCACAACTTCTGCCGAAGTCGGTTCCTCTCCTTGTTCGGGTGGTGGTCGACGTCACCGGTCTTCTAGTCATCGCCGATCCATTTTTCATTCTCCATTTGTTTTGTCTTGTTTTCCCACACACCTGGTTTTTATTCCCTCATTACTAGTTGTGTATTTAACCCTCTGTACCCCCCATGTCTTTGTGTGGTATTGTTTTTTTGTAAGTGCTTGTGCACATGTTGACTGGTGCGCGTCGGGTTTTGTACCCAAGTTATTATTTTCTTGATGCCGTTGGTTTTGGAATTAAACTGCTCTGGCTATTACCTAGTTCTGCTCTCCTGTGTCTGACTTCCCTGCCACCAGTTACGCACCCCTTACAGGTTCATCCTTGGGAGCCGAAGAACACCATCCCAACCGTGAAGCATAGGGGTGGCAGCATCATGTTGTGGGGGTGCTTTGCTGCAGGAGGGACTGGTGGCAGCATCATGTTGTGGGGGTGCTTTGCTGCAGGAGGGACTGGTGCACTAAACTTCCGACTTCAACTGTATTATACCAACCTGGTCTCAGAGCATTTCGTATTATTCTGTACACATGTACATAAAAACGCAATGCAAGTATGATATGTTTTGTTTCATATGGTATGTATTAGTTTGTAGATGTCCATCACCCATTTAATTTAATATGTTGCGTATTACAATTTGTATAATACTATACATTTCAGAAAGTATTCCGACTCTCTGGCTTTTCCCACATTTTGTTGCGTTACAGCCTAATTCTAAAATTGATTAAATTGTTTTTTTCTTCATCAATCTACACACAATACCACATAATGACAAAGTAAAATCTGTTTTTTAGAAATGTCACATTTACATAAGCATTCAGACCCTTTACTCAGTACTTTGGCAGCAATTGCAGCCTTCGAGTCGTCTTGGGTATGACGCTACAAGCTTGGCACACCTGTATTTGGGGAGTTAATCCCATTCTTCTCTGCAGATCCTGGATGGGGAGTTCTGCTGCACAGCTATTTTCAGGTTTCTCCAGAGATGTTCGATCGGGTTCAAGTCGGGGCTCTGGCTGGGCCACTCAAGGACATTCAAAGTCCTGTCCTGAAGCCGCTCCTGCGTTGTCTTGGCTGTGTGCTTTGGGTTGTTGGAAGTTGAACCGTCGCCCCTGTCTGACATATTGAGCGCTTTGATGCAGGTTTTTATCAAGGATCTCTCTGTACTTTTCTCTGTTCATCTTTCCCTCAATCTAGACCAGTCTCCATGTCACTGAAAATCATCCCCCCAGCATGATGCTGCCACCACAATGCTTCACCGTAGGGATGGTGCCAGGTTTCTTCCAGACGTGACACTTGGCATTCAGGTTTTTATCAAGGATCTCGCTGTACTTTTCTCCATTCATCTTTCCCTCAATCCAGACTGGTCTCCCTGTCGCTGAAAAACATCTCCCCAGCATGATGTTGCCACCACCATGCTTCACCGTAGGGATAGTACCAGATTTCCTCCAGACGTGACGCTTGGCATTCAGGCCAAAGAGTTCAATCTTTGTTTCACCAGACCAGAGAATATTGTTTCTCATGGTCTGAGAGTCCATTAAGTCCCTTTTGGCAAACACCAAGCGGGCTGTCACGTGCCTTTTACTGAGGAGTGGATTCCATCTGGCCTCTCTACCATAAAGGCCTGATTGGTGCAATGCTGCAGAGATGGTTGTCCTTCTGGAAGGTTCTACCATCTCCACAGAGAAAATCTTGAGCTCTGTCAGAGTGACCATCGGGTTCTTGGTCACCTCCTTGACCAAGGCCCTTCCCCCAATTGCTCAGTTTGGCCAAGCGGCCAGCTCTAGGAAGAGTCTTGGTGGTTCCAAACTTCTTCCATTTAAGAATGATGGAGGCCACTGTTCTTGGGGACCTTCAATGCTGCAGAAATGTTTTAGTACCCTTTACCAGATCTGGGCCTCGACACAATCCTGTCTCGGAGCTCTATGGACAATTCCTTCGACCTCATGGCTTGGCTTTTGCTCTGTCAAGAACTGTCAACTGTGGGACCTTATATACACAGGTGTGTGCCTTTCCAAATCATGTCAAATCAATTGAATTTACCACAGGTGGACTCCAATCAAGTTGTAGAAACATCTCAAGGATGATCAATGGAAACAGGATGCATCTGAGCTCAATTTGGTGTCTCATAGCTAAGGGTCTGAATACTTAAGTAAATAAGATATTTTTGTTTTTATTTGTAATATATTTGCACCAACAAAAAAAAGAAGAATCTTTGACATTATGGGTTATTTTGTGTAGACTGATGAGGATTACATTTTTTAAAATATATTTTCGATTAAGGCTGTAATACAATGGCCGTAATAAAAGGCCATAAAAGTCTGTAATAAAATGTGGGAAAAGGGAAGGGGTCTGAATACTTTCCGAATGCACTGCATGTCCGGAATTTGAAAAATGTACAATATGTTAAGAATTCTCAAAACATACTATATGTTACGAATTTGCGAAACGTACGATATGATATGAATTCTAGATAGGCGGCTAGGTGGCTAATGTTAGTTTGCTGGCTAAAGTTAGCTAGGCTAGGGGTTAGGGGCTAGGGTTAAGGTTAAATTTAAGTTTAGGAGTTAGGTTAAAGGCTTAAGGTTAGGGGAAGGGTTAGCTAAAACGGTTAAGGTTAGTGTTAGCATGTTAGCTAAGCCTTCCCCTAAGTAGTTGCAAAAAAGTAGTTAGTAGTTGAAACGTTGCTAATTAGCTCAAATGCTAAAGTTGTCCATGATGAGATTCAAACTCAAAACTGTTGAGTTGTTAAATGTTCGTGTCATATACCCACCCATCTACAGGTGTGCTGTCTTAATTTGACCTGTTTCTCACAGCAGGAAAATAATCCTGCAGCAACAGGAAATGTGAGTTTTGTGTCCATTATAATTCATGGACATTTTTGTAGAGGTTGATATTTTATGTCAGGGCAAATCAAGTCTGACATTTTTAAGTGGAAATCACAAACGTTGGAAGCCTTTTTAAACACTACCTGCAGCGCAGAAAAATTATCTGTGACAACAGAGTGATCTAATTACGATAGCAGATTAGCAATTGCACAGACATTGAAGTTGCATTAGGCAGATTGAAAAAGCCTGATTAACAAGAATCACTAAAATGTCCCGGAGTAGCACTTTGCCAAAAAGCTGCCTGTCGCACCATCTGACTGAAATAACGAGGAACAACCAACAGCTTGTTAATTGCATAATCTATAATAATAGTACATGCCAGATGTGATGGGTTACTGGTGTTTCCATCTCTCTCTTGATTCCAGGCTGACGATTTGCTGCTGCTACACTATTTGCAGACACAATGAGTAATTTTCCATTTGCAATTTTAGAGCTGAAGTGAGTTGACAATCAGTGCGGGGACGGCAGGGCCATGCTTCTCTAGACTACCTCTGTTTCTACTCAGTGGGTAATGAGGTACTGTGGTTGTAATCGACCCCAGTGACTCCCTGGTATTGAAACCCAACTAGTTCCAAAATAAGGAATTGAAGTGATTCAGTAGAGTTCTCTCGGCAATGCTTTTGCTCTCGAAACTAACAAACAAACCAACAAAACAACGGGAAAAATGATCACAATAACAAAAAAGCTTGAGAGTATTCTGTTGTGAAAGATCAGGTCCATCTGAAAGAGGAAATTGCATCCACAAAAGGTATGAAGGGTATTGCACTGGTATACAGAGGCTTTGCTCAAAGAATAAGTTAGTGACTATCTGGCATGAAGTATAGTCATGTGTAGTGTACAGTACACCTGCCGATAGAGAATTGACCATTCTACTCAGGTAGTAGTATCTTCTGTCAGATATCGATTCACTGGGAGATGCTGATTTGTGGAGTCTCTTGGCAGTTGATACAGTCTCAGACCCCCCGGGGACTGCAGAGTCAAAGCTCCCACCCAGAATCTGTCCAGAATAAATTAACATTCAGCAGCTTTGTCCATCCTGTACTGTATCTTCCCTGCTATTATCTGTTGGAGGTTGTGTTGTGTCTACTGCACTGCCTCCCATATAGCTCCTTTTAGTTTGTGTGGCTATCTATCCACATACCGCCTCCTCCGCTTTTCTGCTAACCAATGTGTATTCCTATAAAATACAAGATAATACAATATTTACTGTGACATACTGTACTTTAAAAAAATGTTTTACAGGTAACTGGCTGCCAGTAAATTACCTGAAGAAAAAAACCTGAATGTTTTACAGTGTAGAATATGACACTTCAGAGGGCTGGACAATGGAGTGAGTGACAAAAAGCATGAAGAATATCAAACAGATGCAAGCAGAGCTGCCTAGTCCTCTTCTGTATTATGTCTAGTGCAGCTTGGGCGAGCCGCCGTCTGTCGTTTTACTCTAAAGGAGAGCCTAGTTAATTAAAAAACATTTTTTTGTTCCACAGACAGCATTTGCTTCCTTTCTGTCACTGTGGTCCCCTAAGCTTGTAATATAATATATGCCATTTAGCAGACATTTCTATCCAAAGCAATTTACAGTCATGCGTGCATACATTTATTTTAATGTATGGATGGTCCTGGGAATCGAACCCGCTACCCTGCCGTTACAAGAGCCATGCTCTACCAGCATAATACCTCAGGAAGCTATCTAATTAAACATACAGTATATACTGTCTGCTGGAAACACTGGGGAATAGTCAGCTAATCCATCCAAGCATGGTCTTTCACTTCAATAAAAAAAATATCAGTCCGTAGTTATACTCCACATTATTCAACAGTGCAGGGAATCGACCTGTCATTAAATAGTCTCCCTAGGCGAACAGGTTGCCCCCCCCATGTAAACAATGTTCCACCATAGGTCTGGGATTTCCGAGACTAGTCGTTGGCAATCATGAATTCCCTATTTGGTATATATTGTTAGGGATGTGTGTTGTAAAGACAAATATATGATATTGTCACAGTCAGTTTGAAGAGTGATGTTGTTTTGCTGCACAAACATGTGAATGTGTGTGTGTGTGTGTGTGTGTTTATCTTCTACTTCACAGCATTGACTGTACTCTTGCCCCATGACCCTATCAGGGAGATGCAGAGCCGGAAAGCGCAGTGGAATAGAACTGGGAATGAAACCCATTTGAGATACATAAGCCCAAAGCATGGTCTCTCCCTGTAGATTTTCTTGCATGCTGCATGTTCCTGTGGCCTTGAAGGACCTTGAAACCGGTGTGGTAGAATTTAATCCCACCCAACTGAATACAGTGCCTTGCAAAACCCTCCTTGGATTTCTTCACATTTTATTGTGTTACAAAGTGGGATTAAAATTCATTGAATTGTAATTTTGTGTCAACACTCTACACATAATACTCTATAATGTCAAAGTGGAAGAACATTTATTTAAAAAAATGTAAGATTAACCGAAATGTTAAAAGTAAAATATAAGCGTTGCATAAGTATTCAGCTCCCTGAGTCAATGCATGTTAGAAACACCTCTGGCAGCGATTACAGCTGTGAGTCTTCTTGGGTAAGTCTCTACGAACTTTAAACACCTGGATTGTGCAATATTAGCCCATTATTATTTTCATAATTTGTCAAGCTCTGTCAAGATGTTGGGGATCATGGCTATTTTCAAGTTTTGCCATACATTTTAAAGCAGATTTATGTCAAAACTGTAACTTGGTCACTCAGGAACCTTCAGTGTCTTCTTGGTAAACTACTTCAGTGTAAATTTGGCCTTGTGTTGTTTATTTATTTTATTTTATTTCACTTTTATTTAACCAGGTAGGCTAGTTGAGAACAAGTTCTCATTTGCAACTGCGACCTGGCCAAGATAAAGCATAGCAGTGTGAACAGACAACAACACAGAGTTACACATGGAGTAAACAATAAACAAGTCAATAACATGGTAGAAAAAAGAGAATCTATATACAATGTGTGCAAAAGGCATGAGGTAGGCAATAAATCGAATAATTACAATTTAGCAGATTAACACTGGAGTGATAAATCATCAGATGATCATGTGCAAGAAGAGATACTGGTGTGCAAAAGAGCAGAAAAGTAAATAAATAAAAGCAGTATGGGGGTGAGGTAGGTAAATTGGGTGGGTATTTTACAGATGGACTATGTTCAGCTGCAGCGATCGGTTAGCTGCTCGGATAGCAGATTTTTAAAGTTGTTGAGGGAGATAAAAGTCTCCAACTTCAGAGATTTTTGCAATTCGTTCCAGTCGCATGCAGCAGAGAACTGGAAAGAAAGGCGTCCAAATGAGGTTTTGGCTTTAGGGATGATCAGTGAGATACACCTGCTGGAGCGCGTGCTACGGGTGGGTGTAGCCATCGTGACCAGTGAACTGAGATAAGGCGGCACTTTACCTAGCATAGTCTTGTAGATGACCTGGAGCCAGTGGGTCTGACGACGAACATGTAGCGAGGGCCAGCCGACTAGGGCATACAGGTCGCAGTGGTGGGTCGTATAAGGTGCTTTAGTAACAAAACGGATGGCACTGTGATAAACTGCATCCAGTTTGCTGAGTAGAGTATTGGAAGCTATTTTGTAGATGACATCGCCGAAGTCGAGGATCGGTAGGATAGTCAGTTTTACTATGGTAAGTTTGGCGGCGTGAGTGAAGGAGGCTTTGTTGCGGAATAGAAAGCCGACTCTAGATTTGATTTTGGATTGGAGATGTTTGATATGAGTCTGGAAGGAGAGTTTGCAGTCTAGCCAGACACCTAGTAACTTATAGATGTCCACATATTCTAGGTCGGAACCGTCCAGGGTGGTGATGCTAGTCGGGCGTGCGGGTGCAGGCAGCGAACGGTTGAAAAGCATGCATTTGGTTTTACTAGCGTTTAAGAGCAGTTGGAGGCCACAGAAGGAGTGTTGTATGGCATTTGTAGGAGTAATTGATACAAGATATCACACTATTAAACAATAGACAGGAGTACATTAGAAAATAGTATAAGAAGGCAGATGTGAGTGCATTTGCCATTCTGGTAAATACAGGAAACCAAAGATTAGCAGATGGCCAAAGTCATATGTGCTTTAAAGTGCATGTATGGAAAAAGCTTTGACACACTAGATTTATAGTCTACCCATTCCACTAAAAAAACATACATGTCAGAGAAATATGTGTTTAGGGCACTTAGACCCATTAGACACATAGTCTGCTGATTCTACTAAAGATACACCTGTCAGAGAAATATGTGTTTAGGGCAATTAGACCCATTAGACACATAGTCTGCTGATTCTACTAAAGATACACCTGCCAGAGAAATATGTGCTTAGGGCACTGAGTTAAATACAGGGTTGAGTCATAGGCTTATAGGATAGATGGACATATATTATTTTTAAGACAAGCACGGGTCTGGCCACTATTATAATTTAACTGAAAGCAGATAATGGGCGTTAGTAGGCGTGAACAAGCAGGAAGCCTGAACTAAAGAATTAGGGGAAGTATGCTTATTTGCATATGGGGTGGACCCATATGCTATTTGTGTATAAAGAGCGAACCAGTGCTTTGGGAAGGTGGGTGTTCAGCGGGACATTCCAGATGGTTATACAATTGTAAATAAAAGCATGTTTTGATTTCACAAGTTCTGATAAAGCGTTATATTTCTGAGATGATTTTCCACGACACATTGAAGCTCGTTTGGAGGTTAGATAGCACAGTGTCCAGGGAAGGGCCGGAAGTATACAGTAATGTCTTTTATCGATGGCGGTTATGATATCGTTTAGTACCTTGAGCGTGGCTGAGGTGCACCCGTCACCGGCTCGGAAACCGGATTGCACAGCGGAGAAGGTACGGTGGGATTCGAGATGGTTAGTGATCTGTTTGTTGACTTGGCTTTCGAAGACCTTAGCTAGGCAGGGCAGGATGGATATAGGTCTGTAACAGTTTGGGTCCAGGGTGTCTCCCCCTTTGAAGAGGGGGATGACAGCGGCAGCTTTCCAATCCTTGGGGATCTCAGATGATACGAAGGAGAGGTTGAACAGGCTGGTAATAGGGGGTGCGACAATGGCGGCGGACAGTTTCAGAAATAGGGGGTCCAGATTGTCAAGTCCAGCTGATTTGTATGGGTCCAGGTTTTCCAGCTCTTTCAGAACATCTGCTATCTGGATATGGGTAAAGGAGAAGCTGGGGGGGCTTGGGCGAGTAGCAGCGGGGGGGGCGGGGCTGTTGGCCAAGGTTGGAGTCGCCAGGAGGAAGGCATGGCCAGCCATTGAGAAATGTTTGTTGAAGTTTTCGATTATCACGGACTTATCAGTGGTGACCGTGTTATCTAGCCTCAGTGCAGTGGGCAGCTGGGAGGAGGTGCTCTTGTTTTCCATGGACTTTACAGTATCCCAGAACTTTTTGGAGTTAGAGCTACAGGATGCAAATTTGCTGGCCTTTGCTTTCCTGACTGACTGCGTGTATTGGTTCCTGACTTCCCTGAACAGTTGCATATCGCGGGTGCTCTTCGATGCTATTGCAGTTCGCCACAGGATGTTTTTGTGCTGGTCGAGGGCAGTCAGGTCTGGAGTGAACCAAGGGCTATATCTGTTCTTGGTTCTGCATTTTTTGAACGGAGCATGCTTGTCTAATATGGTGAGGAAGTAACTTTTAAAGAATGACCAGGCATCCTCAACTGACGGGATGAGGTCAATATCCTTCCAGGGTATCCGGGCCAGGTCGATTAGAAAGGCCTGCTCGCAGAAGTGTTTTAGGGAGCGTTTGACAGTGATGAGGGGTGGTCGTTTGACCGTGGACCCGTGGCGGATACAGGCAATGAGGCAGTGATCGCTGAGATCTTGATTGAAGACAGCAGAGGTGTATTTGGAGGGCAAGTTGGTCAGGATAATGTCTATTAGGGTGCCCATGTTTACGGATTTAGGGTTGTACCTGGTGGGTTCCTTGATAATTTGTGTGAGATTGAGGGCATCAAGCTTAGATTGTAGGACTGCCGGGGTGTTAAGCATATCCCAGTTTAGGTCACCTAACAGAACAAACTCTGAAGCTAGATGGGGAGCGATCAATTCACAGATGGTGTCCAGGGCACAGCTGGGAGCTGAGGGGGGTCGGTAGCAGGCGGCAACAGTGAGAGACTTATTTCTGGAGAGATTCATTTTTAAAATTAGAAGTTCGAACTGTTTGGGCATAGACCTGGAAAGTATGACAGAACTTTGCAGGCTATCTCTGCAGTAGATTGCAACTCCTCCCCCTTTGGCAGTTCTATCTTGACGGAAAGTGTTATAGTTGGGTATGGAAATCTCAGAGTTTTTGGTGGCCTTCCTAAGCCAGGATTGTAGGTTATTGTCCTGCTGAAAGATGAATTAATCTCCCTGTGTCTGTTGGAAGCAGGATGAAGAAGGTTTCCTTTAGGATTTTGTCTGTGCTTAGCTCCATCCTGTTTCTTTTTATCCTGAAAAACTCCCAGTATTTGCCGACGTCAAGCATACCCATACCATGATGCAGCCACCACCATGCTGGACAATAAGAAGGCAATTACTCAGTGATGTGTTACGTTGCGTTAGATTTGCCCCAAACATAAGGCTTTGCATTTAGTCCAAAAAGTGAACTCCTTTGCAATCTTTTTTTATAGTATTACTTTAGTGCCTTGTTGCATGCAAGATGCATGTCAATCAAGTCATTATTGTGGAGTCACTACAATGTTGTTGATCCATCCTGAGTTTTCTCCCATCACTGCCATTGCTCTGTAATTGTTTATAAATCCCCAATGGCCTCATGGTAACATCCCTGAGCCGTTTCATTCCTGTCCTGCAGCTCAGTCAGAAGGATGACTATCTTTGTGTCTGGATGGTTTAATATATAATCTACAGCATAATTATTAACTTAACCATGCTTAAAGACATAGTCAATGTCTGATTGGTTATTGTTACCCAACTACTAATCACTATCCTTCTTTATGAGGCTTTTGAAAATCTCCTTAGTCTTTGTAGTTGAATCTGTGCTTAAATTCCAATACTTAACTGATGGTATGGGAGACAGAGGAAAGGTTAGTCATTCAAAAATCATGTCAGCCCCTATTATTTCACACAGAGTGAGTCAATGTAATTTTACCCCTGAACTAATTTAGGCTTGCCTGAGCAAAGGGGCTGAATACATATGCAATGACTATATTTTAGTTATCAAATTTTAACAAATAAATTATAATAATACTTTTTCTTCCGCTTTGACATTACAGAGTATTTCGTGTAAATTGTTGACAAAAAAAATCTGATTAAATCAATTTTAAATCCACTTTGTAACACAATAAAATGTAAACAAATCCAAGGAGTATGAATACTTTTGCAAGGCACTGTAAGTCCCCACTGGGCACACACTGGTTGAATCAACGTTGAACATTTCAATTAAATGACGTTGAACCAACGTGGAATAGACGTTGAATTGACGTCTGTGCCCAGTGGGTCAATTGTTGAATTGTTTTCTGATGTGACAGTGTCCCTGTGGCTTGCCAACAGTTAGCCAGGACCACAGCTTTGTCACAGGAAGAATGAACAGTATTTTTCACTTCCTGCAGTGACATCTTCTCCATTATCCTCTACCAGTCTCTCTCAGGTCCTATTCATGAGTTTAGTTTTGGGTAATTTTCATGTGCCCTTATACGCCCTTTCATCATTAGTCATAGTGGAATGAGTGCAGTGTTAAACCAGTTTGAATTAGCTATGCGTACAACACACTGGAGCCATATCCCTTCCAGACCAAATGTCCTTAGACATATCAAAAGATATTAAATAAAATGAATGCGTGCATGTGAATATAAGACTTTGATTAGTACTAATTACCCTAACCCCATGCCGATTACACTAATTAGGGCAATGATGTTATTAAAATGTACATCTATAGGCCAGAGTGAAAAGAGACCAAACAATGACTTGAATTATTCCACACACTTTTATTACTTTAACTTAGGCTACTTGCATTGTTTTCTATTGATTTTTAAAATTACTTTGTTTGCCAGTGCCACCTCCCTCAAGCTGAAGGACACTGTATCTTCAAACTTAGGTGAGCAGCTTCAGACTAGAATTCAGCTTCCAGAAAATCTGCTCTCCCATGGGGAGCTCTGGTTACTCTTCTTTGGTTACCACATTTAGATGAGGAGATGGTAAGACGGTATGAGGCTATACAAATGAAATGTATTATCATTATTATTGTATTACCATTTATCTATTCACATGGGGGCTCCCAATGTATTTTGCATGGCAACACTTGGCAGGTGATTGGTAATGTGTACTCTTGTTGAGGCTATTCACAGACAAGGGGTCAAGACATTTATGGCACAGGTGGTAGTGGACACCCAGGTGGTAGTGGACACCCAGGCGGTAGTGGACACCCAGGTGGTAGTGGACACCCAGGTGGTAGTGGACACCCAGGTGGTAGTGGACACACAGGTGGTAGTGGACACCCAGGTGGTAGTGGACACACAGGTGGTAGTGGACACCCAGGTGGTAGTGGACACCCAGGTGGTAGTGGACACACAGGTGGTAGTGGACACCCAGGTGGTAGTGGACACCCAGGTGGTAGTGGACACACAGGTGGTAGTGGACACCCAGGTGGTAGTGGACACCCAGGTGGTAGTGGACACACAGGTGGTAGTGGACACCCAGGTGGTAGTGGACACACAGGTGGTAGTGGACACACAGGTGGTAGTGGACACACAGGTGGTAGTGGACACCCAGGTGGTAGTGGACACCCAGGTGGTAGTGGACACCCAGGTGGTAGTGGACACCCAGGTGGTAGTGGACGCCCAGGTGGTAGTGGACACCCAGGTGGTAGTGGACACACAGGTGGTAGTGGACACACAGGTGGTAGTGGACACACAGGTGGTAGTGGACACCCAGGTGGTAGTGGACACCCAGGTGGTAGTGGACACACAGGTGGTAGTGGACACACAGGTGGTAGTGGACACTCAGGTGGTATTTGTTAATACTGAAATTTTTAGTTTACCTTTATTTTAGCAGGGAGTCCCATTGAGATCAATGTATATTTTATAAGGGAGCACTGCATACACAATTTCCAAATACAACATATTACAAATATACAAGATTTCAAACACACTCAAGAGAAACAATCACATTCCTCAGTAAAGAGGTCCCCAATCAATAATTTGAACTATATGAAATTGTGCCATACTTGAACCCTGCGTTCATTATGACCATGCGGAGTTACCTACAGGGCGCTCTGGATTCTGCGAGAGGGAAGAGAACTGATGTATTGTATCAGCGCGAGCGCTAATCCGCTACATTGAGGCATGCGCTCGTTGTCACTGGGAGAAAGTCAGGTATTATTTGGCGCAATCGTGGACGGGCTGCAACGTTTTCAGAAACGTGGATGCTCGGGCTTTTAAACCGTGATGTAAAGTGGACAATTTACGGAGGACATCCACAAAATGAAGACACTAGTGGTATGTTTTTTTTTAAACTCTTTGAAAGAACGAAGTTAAGGGGAAAATAGACATCTAGCCTACTTCTACAGTATCGTGCTGCTAGTCTTGTCTACTGTACTCTCCTGTTTAAACATGTTTCTCTCTCTCTATAACAATGGGTTGGATGATGGATTTAAAGATTATAATTTAAAGAGTTCCAGAGCGTACAGCTGTCATTGTTTTTAAACCATAGAGCGCATCTGTTGTTTTGAGTAGGCCTAGTGGATGAGATGAGAAAAATAAAATGTAATCACAGAAAGAAGATATATGCTATTATTTGTCATCACACAACCATTTTTTCTAAGCTGTTAAAAGAGTTTAAAATGTCTCATTTGTCATTATATTGTACAATAGAAATGCTATAAATAAGTCACTAAAGCTGCAATATGTAGCTTTTTGGGCACCCAACAAAATAAACATAGATATATGAGATGAATCTGTCATTCTCTTTCAAAGCAAGTCTAAGAAATGGTAGAACTGTTCTGTGTGCACTATTTATATGCATCCCGTTCTTAAATTGGGTTATTTTTCAGTTGTGTTTAGGCCAAACAGTTTCAAACAGCTGAAAGTACAATATTTTTGGTTATTGAAAATATATTTCACAGCTGTTTAGATGGTCCAATGACTCTCTACACTATACATTGACTTGTTTTGTCACATAAACTGAAATTAGGCGAACTAATAGTAATCTGCTTTTTTTTCTTCTTGCAAACTGGTTGAGTACCTCATGATATAGCCTATTTTACCAATTCCCTCCATATTATAGTGCCATGGGGTTATCGGCATTATCGTTATTACCATGGGTACCATTCTTATGGTTGTGTACAACAACAGCTTCACCGACACGTCAGAGTTTCACTCAGAGAAGCCCGGGAAAGCGCAGCCAAAACCACTAAGAGCCCTATCATCAACTCTAGAGGGCTACACTGGACTCATCAATCAACAGGTAAGCAGTAGAATACACTGGACTCATCAATCAACAGGTAAGCAGTAGAATACACTGGACTCATCAATCAACAGGTAAGCAGTAGAATACACTGGACTCATCAATCAACAGGTAAGCAGTAGAATACACTGGACTCATCAATCAACAGGTAAGCAGTAGGCTACACTGGACTCATCAATCAATAGGCAAGCAGTAGGCTTCACTGGACTCATCAATCAACAGGTAAGCAGTAGACTACACTGGACTCATCAATCAACAGGTAAGCAGTAGACTACACTGGACTCATCAATCAACAGGTAAGCAGTAGACTACACTGGACTCATCAATCAACAGGTAAGCAGTAGACTACACTGGACTCATCAATCAACAGGTAAGCAGTAGGCTACACTGGACTCATCAATCAACAGGTAAGCAGTAGACTACACTGGACTCATCAATCAACAGGTAAGCAGTAGAATACACTGGACTCATCAATCAACAGGTAAGCAGTAGAATACACTGGACTCATCAATCAACAGGTAAGCAGTAGACTACACTGGACTCATCAATCAACAGGTAAGCAGTAGAATACACTGGACTCATCAATCAACAGGTAAGCAGTAGAATACACTGGACTCATCAATCAACAGGTAAGCAGTAGACTACACTGGACTCATCAATCAACAGGTAAGCAGTATAATACACTGGACTCATCAATCAACAGGTAAGCAGTAGACTACACTGGACTCATCAATCAACAGGTAAGCAGTAGGCTACACTGGACTCATCAATCAACAGGTAAGCAGTAGACTACACTGGACTCATCAATCAACAGGTAAGCAGTAGAATACACTGGACTCATCAATCAACAGGTAAGCAGTAGAATACACTGGACTCATCAATCAACAGGTAAGCAGTAGACTACACTGGACTCATCAATCAACAGGTAAGCAGTATAATACACTGGACTCATCAATCAACAGGTAAGCAGTAGACTACACTGGACTCATCAATCAACAGGTAAGCAGTAGGCTACACTGGACTCATCAATCAACAGGTAAGTAGTAGAATACACTGGACTCATCAATCAACAGGTAAGCAGTAGGCTACACTGGACTCATCAATCAACAGGTAAGCAGTAGACTACACTGGACTCATCAATCAATAGGTAAGCAGTAGACTACACTGGACTCATCAATCAATAGGTAAGCAGTAGAATACACTGGACTCATCAATCAACAGGTAAGCAGTAGAATACACTGGACTCATCAATCAACAGGTAAGCAGTAGGCTACACTGTAGACTACACTGGACTCATCAATCAACAGGTAAGCAGTAGGCTACACTGGACTCATCAATCAACAGGTAAGCAGTAGACTACACTGGACTCATCAATCAACAGGTAAGCAGTAGAATACACTGGACTCATCAATCAACAGGTAAGCAGTAGACTACACTGGACTCATCAATCAACAGGTAAGCAGTATAATACACTGGACTCATCAATCAACAGGTAAGCAGTAGAATACACTGGACTCATCAATCAACAGGTAAGCAGTAGACTACACTGGACTCATCAATCAATAGGTAAGCAGTAGAATACACTGGACTCATCAATCAACAGGTAAGCAGTAGACTACACTGGACTCATCAATCAACAGGTAAGCAGTAGACTCCACTGGGTTCATCAATCAACAAGTAAGCAGTAGACTACACTGGACTCATCAATCAACAGGTAAGCAGTAGACTACACTGGACTCATCAATCAACAGGTAAGCAGTAGGCTACATTGGACTCATCAATCAACAGGTAAGCAGTAGGCTACACTGGACTCATCAATCAACAGGTAAGCAGTAGACTACACTGGACTCATCAATCAACAGGTAGGCTACACTGACTATTAGTACTGGGTGATATGGCCAAAATATCATATCACTATATATTTTTTTTTAAATTACAAATTTTAAATTTGACAGTATTTTATGTTTTTGAATAATAAAGTTCTAAATATTCTTTATGAGTAGTTCATGACCCTAGGGTGGAAATTATAAGTGATTTCAATAGGGCTTTCTCCATTCTGAATGTTTTATATTGTTCCATCCAACTTCAAACAAAAAAAACTTTCAGCATTTCAATACATTTCTGCATTTCCTGCACTTTTGTTATCATTTCCACACTGTACCCCACAGAGATGCATAATATGGGCAAAACAATCTAGGCATAGTTAATTGGTGAACTATTGGAATCATGGAAATAGAATGTTTAATCTAATTCTATAGTTGGAATATAGTGGGAAGCACCTAAAATACAATGTTTGACATGACAACGAATGAATAAACCAGGAAGGAATTATTGACAGTGTCGGAGCTAAAGTGTTGCTCAGTGTTTCCAGGGGAACCTAATTAGATGTTATATTACATGTTTTCTTACCTCATGTAGTTAGTTAACATAATCATGCTTCGACTACTCCTCTCTGATTTGGAAGATACCATCGCGCAAAAAACATGCGTATCTAGGCCTACACCAGCACTGGTACCAGGCTGTATTAGCTACATATGTTTGGTCTGACTTAGTACATTTAGCAAGCTAACAATGTATTCTAGACAGAACTAATAGTGTCATTATAGAACGCTTGTAGAAAGCAGCATCGTTGTCACCAACATCTTTCTGCATCTGACCATGCAGACGGCAGAATGAATGGCAAGAGAGTGCTCTCTCCTTGAGTGACAAGGGCCGGGGCTTGGTGTGGGATGCAAGCATGCAGCAGGAGGAGAGGGAGAAAGAAGACTCAAGTAACACACGGAGTAAACCATAAAAACGTCCATTACATACGCCTGATTTGCATATCACATTTAACAAAACAAACATGGAAATACTGATATACAATGTAAAGTAAAAACCCAAACAGGTTCCTGCATCAATAGCGGTATATAGTAAAATAAGGTATACTGCCCAGCCCTACTGACTATAATAATGTGGTTCTGTAGAAAGAATGTATGGACAACCAATGCTGTCAACAGACAGAGGTTGTTGCATGTATAATTTATTCCAAAGGCTTTGTAGCCTAGATATTTCAACATTTTTGGTATTCAGTAAATCCTATCTTCCAAAGCACTGTTTACAACACGCTCACTAGACTTTTCAATTCCCTGATGCCCTTCGTTGCCACACACATCTTCATACAGTCTGTTTAAGGTTCAATCATTTGGTATTGGTATTTTGGTATTAGATTAGGATTCCGATTAGCTATTGCAATAGCAGCATCTACTCTTCCTGGGGTTCACACAAAACATGAAACATGAATACAGAACATTAATAGACAAGAACAGCTCAAGGACTGAACTACATACATTTAAAGCAAACTAAGGTGAGGGCTAATTGATTCCGTGGCTTTTGAGTACAGTTGTAATCTGTGGCCTTACCCGATATGTTGGGCATCAAGTACCTGAGAGGCACATTGATTGCTCTAGTGATGTGCATTTATAATTCATGCTGCTCCTCCTGATATGTATTCAGTTGTCGTTCAGGTAATGCTGGCAGGTCAGCTCACATGAATATGAATAGCCCAGGTACTGTAGGCTACACTTGAAATGGCTTATTGCTAAAGCTATGGGGATTTCCCTTGAGCCAGACTGACTGGGTATAGGCCTTTGATAATGGTAACCGTTTGCAGTGTGTTTGAGTTTGTTTCCAAAGCAGTCAATTAGGATGATTGGTAGTCAGATTAATTTTATTAATTTGTCTTGAAAGCAATGCAATTATAACAGGTTGTAGATTATACAGGGTTTGGTTTATGGCCAGTTTAGTGGCAGTCAGTGTACTTTGCTGTATTAAGATCATAGTGTACTTTAGGTTTATCTGTCCAATATACTATGTGTCATTTCTTCAACTATTTCCCTTTTTGATGTACAGGTGGAGTATCTAAATTTGGTTAATGTGTTGTCGCTGAGAATTTTTCTGCACTGCAGGAAATTCAAATGAGCCTTGTGATTTACATAAAGTCACTGAAAAGCTGCAGTGCTCTTTCTCTCTCGCTTAAACGCTAAATCACAAGAGAGAATAACTGTCCTATTACTGTAGATCCTACTTTGACATTAAAACGTATTTGAAATGCAGCCGTACACATCAACAACCATTGTTTTATATAGCTTTATAACACAAGATAGATATTGATCTCCATTACGACATACAAGTGTACACCTAAACTATAGCCTATTGTAGCCTATCACAACTCATTTCACGTTAGAATAATTACTTTTTTATAATCAAAAACGAAACTGGTCAAATTAAGATCCTACATCTGTACTGTGCACTATTTTGACCATCAGAATATATTTCAGCTATGCACTTTTTCTTCCTTTCAGATGTGAATGACTTACTTTTAGTAGTTGTTATTTGAATTGGGAAACAGATGCATGACAGAACTGAATATATTGTTTTCTTTCTTTATGATAAGTACTTGAGTGTAGTCTAGACAATGTTGTCTCCTATATTACTGCAGTAGTCTCTTCGAGCTTGGCCGTATAGGTCTCGACAGGGAAGCCCCATCTTTAAATTCTTTCTGTAGTTTAATACGCTTTCTCCAAATTCATAATTTATGCGTGTGCCTGACATAAAATATTTAATGAGAAAACGTGTTTTAAGGAGAAGCATCCTGTGCATAAAGCTTCAAAAGCTTCCCAAGTAGTCTCATACAAGAGCTAACCTAACCTGTATATCATATACAGTAGCTTTATTCATATACTAGCCTACTTTTCATTTCTCATACTCACAGAGCTATGGCGGATAACACTGTGTTGACCTGAAAGTGGATCAAAAGGCTCATGATGTGTTTCGGTAACCATCTCCTGTAGGAAAAAGCTATTGCTCCTTTCACTTCAGGCTGTGTAAAAATCAAGCTGTGTATTGTTCCAAAATATCAAATGAAGCCATTGATAGTGCCTTTCATAACGCTGTCTGATTAAGATGGCATCTGCCCTTTGAACAAACAAACACACACACACCAGCAGACACACACACAGGCACACACAGACACACGGACACACACACGGACACACACACACACACACACACATCAGACAGACAAACCCTACCAACCCCATTCCTCAACCCCAGTAAAAGTTCTCCAGTCAGACAAAATGGGGTGCCGCATGGGTTGTTGTTGTTCCTGAATGAAGATGCATAGTATACTCATAGTATTGTGCATGTTGGTTCTGTAGCCAGGGACTAACTTACATTACATGACCAAAAGTATGTGGACACCTTCTAGTCGAACATCTACAAAATCATGGGCATTAATATTGAGTTGGTCCCCCCTTTGTCGCTATAATGGCCTCCACTCTTCTGAGAAGGCTTTCCACTAGATGTTGGAGCATTACTGCAGGGACTTGCTTCCATTCCATTCAGCCACAAGAGTATTCCAATTCATCCCAAAGGTGTTCAAAGGAGTTGAGGTCAGGGCTCTGTGCAGGCCAGTCAAGTCCGACAAACCATTTCTGTATGGACATCGCTTTGTGCACGTGGGCATTGTCATGCTGAAACAGGAAGGGCCTTCCCCAAACTGTTGCCACAAAGTTGGAAGCACAGAATTGTCTAGAATGTCATTTTATGCCGTAGTTTTAAGATTTCCCTGCACTGGAACTAATGGGCCTAGACCGAACCCATGTAAAACAGCCCCAGACCATTATTTCTCCTCCACCAAACTTTACAGTTGGCAACTATGAATTGGGTCAGGTAGTGTTCTCCTGGCATCCACCAAACCCGGTTCGTCCGTCGGACTGCCAGAGAACGCGTTTCCACTGCTCCAGAGTCCACTGTCGGCGAGCTTTACAAGCAAGCAAGCATCCCAAAAAAGTGCTCAAAATAGCCCACGTTAACATATGTAGCTTAAGAGACAAGATTCATGAAATTAATAACATGCTAGTAACATATGACCTTCATATTCTGACTATCTCTGAAACTCACTTAGACAATACCTTTGATGATACAGTGGTAGCAATACAAGGTTATAACAGAATGCCAGTGGTGGAGGTGTTGCTGTTTATATTCAGACCCACTTTCCTGTAAAGGTTAGAGAGGATCTCATGTTAAATACTCTTGAAGTAATATGGCTACAGGTTCATCTGCCTCACCTAAATCCCATTATTGTGGGAAGCTGCTATAAACCTCTAAGTGCTAACAGACCGTATCTGGATAATATGTGTGAAATGCTTGATTATGTATGTGATATCAACAGAGAGGTATAATTTCTTAGTGATTTAAATATTGACTGGCTTTCATCAAGCTGCCCACCTAAGAAAAAGCTTCAAACTGTAACCAGTGCCTGCAACCTGGTTCAGGTTATCAGTCAACCTACCAGGGTAGTTACAAACAGCACAGGAATGAAATCATTAACATGCATTGATCACATCTTTACTAATGCTGTAGAAATGTGCTTGAAAGCAGTATACAGATCCATTGGCTGTAGTGATGGCAATATAGTAGGAAAACCAACGTTCTAAAGGCTGGGCCTAATATAGTGTGTAAGTGTCACGTTCGTCGTAACATTGAAGAGAGGAGGACCAAGGCGCAGCGTGAAATTAATACATATTTAATAAACGAAGACGAAGAACACTTGACAAACTATACAAAAACAACAAACGAACGTGAAGCTATATAACAAATATAACAAATAGTGCTGACACTAAACACTACACATAGACAATCACCCACCAACTACCTAATGAATATGGCTGCCTAAATATGGTTCCCAATCAGAGACAACGATAGACAGCTGTCTCTAATTGAGAACCAATCTAGGCATCCATAGACATACATACACCTAGACTGAACACTGCCCCATAAACATACAAAAAACCCTAGACAATACAAAACACATACATCCCCCATGTCACACCCTGACCTAACTAAAATAATAAAGAAAACAAAGATAACTAAGGCCAGGGTGTGACAGTACCCCAAAGGTGCGGACTCTGGCCGCAAAACCTGACACAGAAGGGAGGGTCCGGGTGGGCCTTCTCACGGCGGCGGCTCGGGTGCGGGACGTGGACCCCACCCCACCATAGTCAATCCCCGCTTTCATTGCCACCTCTTAACGGCGACCCTCCAAATTAACCCCACTGGACTGATGGGCGCCTCTGGACTGAGGGGCAGCTCCAGACTGAGGGGCAGCTCCAGACTGAGGGGCAGCTCCGGACTGAGGGGCAGCTCCGGACTGAGGGGCAGCTCTGGACTGGCGGGCAGGTCCTGACTGACGGGCGGCTCTGGCAACTCCTGACTGGCGGGCGGCTCTGGCAACTCCTGACTGACGGGCGGCTCCGGACTGACGGACGGCTCTAGCGGCTCCTGACTGACGGACGGCTCTGAAGGCTCAGGACAGACGGGCGGCTTTGAAGGCTCAGGACAGACGGGCAGCTCAGATGGCGCTGGGCAGACGGGCAGCTCAGGCGGCGCTGGGCAGACGGGCAGCTCAGACAGCGCTGGGCAGACGTGCAGCGCAGGCGGCGCTGGGCAGACAGCAGATTCTGGCCTGCTGAGGCGCACAGTAGGCCTGGTGCGTGGTGCCAGAACTGGTGGTACCGGGCTGGGGACACGCACCTCAAGGCTAGTGCGGGGAGGAGGAACAGGGCATACTGGACCCTGGAGGCGCACAGTGGGCCTGGTGCGTGGTGCCGGAACTGGTGGTACCGGGCTGGGGACACGCACCTCAAGGCTAGTGCGGGGAGGAGGAACAGGGCTCTGGAGACGCACTGGAAGCCTGGTGCGTGGTGTAGGCACTGGTGGTACTGGGCTGGGGACACGCACCTCAGGGCGAGTGCGGGGAGCAGGCACAGGACGTACTGGGCTATGAATGCGTACTGGAGGTCTGGAGTGTAGAGCTGACACAACCCGTCCTGGCTGGATGTTTCTACTTACCCTGCAAATGCAGGGAGCTGGCACAGGACGCACCGGGCTGTGCAGACAGTACGCAGATCCGGCGCAGGATATCCTGGCCCAAGGAGGTACACTGGAGACCAGGAGCGCTGAGCCGGCACTCTCCTACCTGGCTGGATGCCCATTCTAGCCCGGCCAATGCGAGGAGCTGGAATAGAGCGCTCCGGGCTAGAATAGCGCACTGGAGACATCGTTCGCATCTCTGCATGGCACGGTGCCTGACCAGTTATACGCTCCCCACGGTAAGCACGAGGAGTTGGCTTAGGTCTCCTACCTGACTCAGCCAATCTCCTCGTGTGCCCCCTCCCCAAAAATTATTGGTGCTGCCTCTCGGGCTTCTGTGCTAGCCGCGTACCTTTATAACGTCTCCGTTCCTCCATTCTCCTGTATCCCTCCTCGCACTGTTCCATTGAATCCAAGGCGGGCTCCGGCACTCCCTCTGGATCGATCGACCAGTGCTCTATCGCCTCCCAGGTTGTATAGCCCAGATCCTTCTCCCAAGTCCGGTTTCACAACGCGCTGTTCCTCTCTTTCACGCTGCTTGGTCTGATCTTGGTGGGTGATTCTGTCACGTTCGTCGTAACATTGAAGAGAGGAGGACCAAGGCGCAGCGTGAAATGAATACATATTTAATAAACGAAGACGAAGAACAATTGACAAACTATACAAAAACAACAAACGAACGTGAAGATTTATAACAAATAGTGCTGACACTAAACACTACACATAGACAATCACCCACCAACTACCTAATGAATATGGCTGCCTAAATATGGTTCCCAATCAGAGACAACGATAGACAGCTGTCTCTAATTGAGAACCAATCTAGGCAACCATAGACATACATACACCTAGACTGAACACTGCCCCATAAACATACAAAAAAACCTAGACAATACAAAACACATACATCCCCCATGTCACACCCTGACCTAACTAAAATAATAAAGAAAACAAATATAATTAAGGCCAGGGTGTGACAGTAAGAGGTCATACAATAAGTTTTGTAGTGATTCCTATGTTGTTGATGTAAATAATATTTCTTGGTCTGTGGTGTGTAATGAGGAGCAAACAGACGTTGCACTTGACACATTTATGAAATTGCCACTCCTATTTCCTATCATTTCAATGTAAGCCTACTAGAAAGTGTGCGCCTTCAGGCCTGGAGGGTAGCGAAAGTCATTCCACTACCAAAGAATAGTAATGGCTTAAATAGCCGACCAATCAGCCTGTTACCAACCCTTAGTAACATTTAGGGAAAAAATGTGTTTTACCAGATACAAGGATAATTTACAGTAAACAAATTGACAACAGACTTTCATCACTCTTATAGAGAAGGACATTCAACAAGCACAGCACTTACACAAATGACTGATGAGTGGCTGAGATAAAATTATGATAAAAGATTGTGGGGGCTGTTTTGTTAGACTTCAGTGTGACTTTTGACATTATCGATCATAGTTTGTTGTGGGAAAAACGTAAGTGTTATGGCTTTACATCCCCTGCTATATTCTGGATAACATAACACAGAGGCTTTTTTTAATGGAAGCCTCTCCAACATAATCCAGGTAGAATCTGGAATTCCCCAGGGTAGCTGTCTAGGCCCCTTACTTTTTTCAATCTTTAATAACGACATGGCACTGGCTTTGAGTAAAGCCAGAGTGTCTATGTATGCGGATGACTCAACACTATGCACGTCAGCTACTACAGCGACTGAAATGACTGCAACACTTAACAAAGAGCTGCAGTTCGTTTCAGAATGGGTGGCAAGGAATACATTTGTCCTAAATATTTCAAAAACTAAAAGCATTGTATTTGGTACAAATCATTTACTAAACCCTAACCTCAACTAAATATTGTAATAAATAATGTGGAAATTGAGCAAGTTGAGGTGACTAAACTGCTTGGAGTAATCCTGGATTGTAAACATGGTCAAAACATAGTGATACAACAGCAGCTAAGATTGGGAGAAGTCTGTCTATAATAAAGTGTTGTCTACTGTACCTTCTTAATAGCACTATCAACAAGGCCCTAGTTTTGTCGCACCTGGACCACTGTTCAGTCGTGTGGTCAGGTGCCACAAAGAGGAACTTAGGAAAATTGCAATTGGCTCAGAACAGAGCAGCACGGCTGGCCCTTGGATGTACACAGACAGCTAACATTAATAATATGCATGTTAATCTCTCCTGGCTCAAAGTGGAGAGATTGACTTCATCACTACTTGTATTTGACATGTTGAAAGCACCGAGCCGTCTGTTTAAACGACTAGCATACAGCTCAGACACTAATGCATACCCCACAAGACATGTACCAGAGGTCTCTTCACAGTCCCCAAGTCCAGAAAAGACTATGGGAGGCGCACAGTACTACATAGAGCCATGATTACATGGAACTCTATTCCACATCAGGTAACTGATGCAAGCAGTAGAATCAGATTTAAAAAACAGATAAAAATACACCTAATGGAACAGCGGGGACTGTGAAGCAACACAAACATGCACACACACACATAATAACATACGCACTATACACACATATACACATGGATTTTGTGTTGTAGATATGTGGTAGTGGATGAGGGGCCTGAGGGCACACACTTAGTGTGTTGTGAAATCTGTTATGAATATATTGTAATGTTTTTACAATTGTATAGCTGCCTTAATTTTTCCGGACCCCAGGAAGAGTAGCTGCTGTCTTGGGGATCCATAATAAATAAAAATACAAGTACACCACTCCAGCCGACGCTTGGCATTGCGCATGGTGATCTTAGACTTGTATGCGGCTGCTCGGCCATGGAAACCCATTTCATGAAGCTCCTGATGAACAGTTATTGTGCTGAAGTTGCTTCTAGAGGCAGTTTGGAACTTGGTAGTGAGTGTTGCAACCGAGTAAAGAATTTGTTTTGTTGCTACGCGCTTCAGAAGTTGGCGGTCCAGTTCTGTGAGCTTGTGTGTTCTACCACTTCGTGGCCACTTCCTACCACTTTGAGCAGTTGTTTCTCCTAGACGTTTCCACTTCACAATAACAGCACTTACAGTTGACCGGGGCAGTTCTAGTAGGGCAGGAATTTGATGAAACTGACTTGTTGGAAAGGTGGCATCCTATGACGGTGCCACATTGAAAGTAACTGAGCTCTTCAGTAAGGCCATTCTACTGCTAATGTTTGTCTATGGAGATTGCATGGCCGTGTGCTCGATTTTATAAATCTGTCAGCAACGGGTTTGGTTGAAATAGCCGAATCCACTAATTTGAAGGGTTGTCGATATACTTTTGTAGATACTGTATAGTGTATCAGAATGCAGAAAAGATAGGACTCCTCTGCCTGTCTTCCTGGCTCCCTCTGGGTGTGAGTGATACAGGAGTAGTGAGCCACGGCACCGTGAAAGGACACTGCGTCTCTCAGGTGGCGACGGACAAGGAGAGGCTACAAAGTACAGGAGTTGAGAACAGGATAAAATCAGGAGCTGTGTCTGGAGCTGTTCTGTTCACGGTTGAATGGTTACAAGCTTCAGAGAGTTTTGGATGCTATTGTACTGTACATGTGCAGCACAAATAAGTGCTCTGTTCTTCCAGCTTCCCAAACTTTTCCAGAAAATCAGAAGCAATTAAAAGTCCACTCCCAGCCAAGAGCTAGAATGTGATGATGAAAGAATTGAGTAACTTGGACTAAACAGGATAGAAATACGTTTTTACTTTGTGTTATATTTGGTCTAAATCCAAGAAAGGACAGCACAGTGAGCACATCTAGTTGTTGTTCTCATGATATTGTGTCTGACACACATGTAGGATCTTCATTTGAGCCAGTTTGCTACAGCAGGAAAAGAATCCCGGAGCAACATGAAATGTGAATTATTATGTGGATTATATTTTATGGATATTTTTGTAGGGGTTGATACATTTTTCATAAGGGAAAATCAAGTTGGAAATTTCAAAGTGGAAATTACAAACTTCCGAAGCCTTTTTTATACCTCAAATACCCTACAGGTTTTATATTTCCTGCATTAAATGAAAGTTCTCCTGCAACAGGGTGATCAAATTAAGATGCAACATCTGTATTCATTATGTATTGAAAAATCTTCCCTTTTGTTGTCCTCTGCCATCCTATTGACAGCTGGCAGTATAGCTGCATGATGTATACTGTACTTCATCAATCGCGGACTGCCTTATCTCAGAGTCTGCTCTCCCCGTGGGGACTCTCAACTTTAGCTCTGTACTGTAGCTTCCATTGGATCCAGAAAATTACTATCTGGACTCTGAGCCTTTGAGCCTGCTATCAATCACTATCTGGACTCAGAGTCTTTGAGCCTGGCATCAATCACTCTCTGCACTCAGAGCCTTTGAGCCTGGTATAAATCTACAGACCCACCCAGAGACGGTTGGAATCGGCCTATGCTGCAGGGCTTCTTGATCACACACATACACACGCGTGTGGTGTGCACAACCCCACAACTAACCCCAATACAGCCCCAGCTGCGTGAGAGATCTCTTTCAACCTGAGGACAGAGTTATACAGTATTTACTGAAGGAGTCTATTTATGACTCCTTAACTTATGTGCATACCTTCTTTCATTCTACTGAGCTAGGTGGTGGTGGTGGTAGTGGTGGTGGTGGTGGTGGATCTGTGAGCTAGGTGGTGGTGGTGGATCTGTGAGCTAGGTGGTGGTGGTTGTGGTTGTGGTGGTAGTGGTGGTGGTGGTGGATCTGTGAGCTAGGTGGTGGTGGTGCTGGTGATGGTGGTGGATCTGTGAGCTAGGTGGTGGTGGTGGTGGTGGTGGTGGTGGTAGTGGTGGTGGTGGTGGATCTGTGAGCTAGGTGGTGGTTGTGGTAGTGGTGGTGGTGGATATGTGAGCTAGGTGGTGGTGGTGGGGGTTGTGGTGGGGGTGGTGGTGGTGGTGGTGGTGGTGTTCGATATGTGAGCTAGGTGGTGGTTGTGATTGTGGTGGTAGTGGTGATGGTGGTGGATCTGTGAGCTAGGTGGTAGTGGTGGTGGTGGTGGTGGTGGTGGTGGTGGTGGTGGATATGTGAGCTAGGTGGTGGTTGTGGTAGTGGTGGTGGTGGATATGTGAGCTAGGTGGTGGTGGTGGGGGTTGTGGTAGTGGTGGGGGTGGTGGTGGTGATGCTGGATATGTGAGCTCTAGCTTCTTTATGTCTGATCCTGGAGGCTGATAAAGGCCACACATATTTTGGTATTTGTTTCGTTAGTCCATAACATAGTTCCAACATGTTTTAATTTTGCTCCATATGATGCTGCCTTTTGCGTCATATGATGCAAAATGTATCAGACGGGTATGATTTCTGTAGTTACAAAGTTATATATCTTCAAAACTCGATTGATGATAAGAAAAACATTTTGGGACTATGTCAACAATGGACTATTGAAACAAATACCAAAAGATTGTTTTTGGGTTGAGTTTTCCTTTAATCATGATGAATAACAGGAGAGGTTATTCCTTTTTACCTCCTACGTACCATGTACCACACAGTTCCTGCCCCACTATCTGTGCTTAAGACGATGAATATGACGTGTTTCCTCTCTAACGCCCAGGAAGCTCCGATTCAAACTTCCAATAGACAGCTCTGCAAGCGTTATAATGTCAAAATACGTTCGTTACTCACCAAATACAGATGCAGTTTCGATGAGCAACTATCTTCATTTACTCCCGTTTCGGCCGGTATGTACATCCCAAAAAGTTCTAAGTACACATTTACAAGCTACCGAACAAAAATGCCTATTCAGCACCCCCAATGTATTGAGCTGTTGTAGACTTCCGACCTGTGTGTGGCAGTAATGAATGATTTACATTGGAGGTGCAGGAATAGGCATCTTTTCAGTTGCTTGTACATTTTTATTTAAACCTTTTTTTGGAAGTTTCAACTGGCTGTAACGGGAGTAAATGAAGATAGTTGCTCATCAAATCTCAATACAAAGGTTGGATCTTAACTTGATCACTCTTTTGTTGCAGCAAATTTTCCTGCTGCTTCAGGAAATTCAAATGAGCCTTGTGAATCCCTGAAAATGAGCAGTTCTCTTTCTCTCCATCTCGGAGCAGTCGAGTCATTGGGATCAGTGCTAGCTAACAAAATAATTTTCTCTCTCGCTCGCTCAAATGCTAGGCCTAGTCCTATTACTGAAACATCCAAATATACAAAAATTACCGACTCATGTCCGCTACATACAGTACCAGTCAAAAGTTTGGACCCACCTACTCATTCAAGTTCTTTTTTTTATTTTTTTTTTACTATTTTCTACATTGTAGAATAATAATGAAGACATCAAAAAAATAGCACATATGAAATCATGTAGTAATCAAAAAAGTGACAAACAAATCAAAATATATTTTATATTCTGCAAAGTAGCCACCTTTTGCCTTGATGACAGCTTTGCACACTCTTGGAATTCTCTCAACTAGCTTCACCTGGAATGCTTTTCCAACAGTCTTGAAGGAGTTCCCACATATGCTGAGCACTTGTTGGCTACTTTTCCTTCACTCTGCGGTCCAACTCATCCCAAACCATCTTAATTGGGTTGAGGTCGGATGATTGTGGAGGCCAGGTCATCTGATGCAGCACTCCATCACTCTCCTTCTTGGTCAAATAGCCCTTACACAGCCTGGAGGTGCGTTTTGGGTCATTGTCTTGTTGAAAAACAAATGATAGTCCCACTAAGTGCAAACCAGATCGGATGCCGTATCGCTGCAGAGTGCTGTGGTAGCCCCATGCTGGTTAAGTGTGCCTTGAATTCTAAATAAATCACAGACAATGTCACCAGCAAAGCACCCACACACCTCCTCCTCCATGCTTCACGCTGGGAACCACACATGCAGAGATCATCTGGTCACCTACTCTGCATCTCACAAAGACACAGCGGTTGGAAACAAAAATCTCAGATTTGGACTGATCAGACCAAAGGACAGATTTCCACCGGTCTAATGTCCATTGCTCGTGTGTCTTGGCCCAAGCAAGTCCCTTCTTATTATTGGTGTTCTTCAGTAGTGATTTCTTTGCAGAAATTCGACCATGAAGGCCTGATTTACGCAGTCTCCTCTGAACAGTTGATGTTAAGATGTGTCTCATACTTGAACTCTGTGAAGCATTTATTTGGGCTTCAATTTCTGAGGCTGGTAACTGAATTTATCCTCTGCAGCAGAGGTAAGTCTGGGTCTTCCTTTGCTGTGGTGGTCCTCATGAGAACCAGTTTCATTATAGCACTTGATGGTTTTTGTGACTGCACTTGAAGAAACTTTCTTGAAATTAAACCCTCTTCGGGCCAGGGGGCGGTATTTTCACGTCCGGATGAAAAGCGTGCCCAAAGTAAACGGCCTGCTACTCAGGCCCAGAAGCTAGGATATGCATATAATTGATAGATTTGGATGGAAAACACTCTAAAGTTTCTAAAACTGTTACAATTATGTCTGTGAGTATAACATAACTTATTTGGCAGGCAAATCCCCGAGGACAAACCACCCAGGAATTTTAGTTGTTGTTGAGGTGACAGTGTTTTCATTGGGGTTTCTATGTGGATCTAGATTTCTAAAGCACTTGCTTGCAGTTTCTATCGCTTCTACTGGATGTCAACAGTCTTTAGAAATTGGTTGATGTTTTTTTTTTGAGTAATGAAGAAGTAGCCCTGTTCAGAACGAGGGTCGAGTGAAGTGTACTGTTGTGGTTGGGGCGCGCGATCTGAAAGCTCGCTCGACTTTGTTTTTATCCGTTATTGAACACAGTTTATCCCGTCTTAAATTTTATCGATTATTTACATTAAAAAATACCTAAAGTTGTATTAGGAAAGTTGTTTGAAATGTTTGGACCAAGATTACAGGTCATTTATTAGATTTTTTGTAGTCATGTTGCGCGAGTTGGAACCGGTGTTTTTCTGAATCAAAAGCGCACAAATAAATGGACATTTTGGAGATATAACGACGGAATTAATCAAACAAAAGGACCATGTATGATGTTTATGGGACATATTGGAGTGCCAACAGAAGAAGATCTTCAAAGGTAAGGCATGAATTATATCGTTATTTCTGAGTTTTGTGTCACGCCTGGCGGGTTGAAATATGATTGTCATGTGTTTGTTTGATGGGGTGCTGTCCTCAGATAATAGCATGGTTTGCTTTCGCCGTAAAGCCTTTTTGAAATCTGACACGGTGGCTAGATTAACAAGAAATTAAGCTGTATTTTGGTGTACTGCACTTGTGATTGTATGAAAGTTAAATATTTCAAATAATTTTTTATGAATTTCGCGCTCTGCAATTTCACCGGATGTTGTCGAAACGTTCTGCTAGCGGAACCCCTAGCCGTAAAATGTTAATAAAAGTAATGATGGACTGTCGTTTCTCTTTGCTTATTTCAGCTGATCTGACCATAATATGGCAAGATATGGCATGCTGTATCACATCCAGCCGTGATTGGGAATCCCATAGGGCGGCGCACAATTTGCCCAGTGTAGTCCGGGTTTGGCCGGTGTAGGCCGTCATTGTAAATAAGAATTTGTTCTTTACTGACTTGTCTAGTTAAAGAAAGGTTCAATTTTTAAAAACAAATTACAAAAATAAATATTGACTTGTTCTTTTACAAGTCCATATTTAAGGTTATCTTCTGTATACCTTGTCACAACACAACTGATTGGCTCAAACTCATTAAGAAGGATAGAAATTCCACAAGTTCACTTTTAACAAGACACTCCTGTTATTTGAAATGCATTCCAGGTGACTACCTCATGAAGCTTGTTGAGAGAATGACATGTGTGTGCAAAGCTGTCATCAAGGCAAAGGTTGGCTACTTTGAAGAATCTCAAATATAAAATATATTTTGATTTAACACTTTTTTTAGTTACTACATGATTCCATATGTGTTATTACATAGTGTTGATGTCTTCACTATTAATCTACAATGTAGAAAATAGTAAAAAAATAAAGAAGAACACTTGAATGAGTAGGTGTGTCCAAACTTTTGACTGATACTGTAAGTACGAGGATATTGCTTATCAGTGAAGGTTGCCCAACCAATAATTAATAATTGTAGCGAATTCAGGTGGCATTTTAGAACTTGTAGAGTTTTCCTTACTCATCGTCAAAATCTCTAATGGACAAATACTGGTGCACCCGATACCAAGCTGTAGATGTTGGCGTTGTTTTTAGTATTTTAGTAAGACTAATTTATCCCAGTAGTTTAAACTGTGCCGATAAAGTTAGCATACAAATAAATATAGTAACACAGTTATTAATTTAGTGTTTGATCTCTGATCTACTTAATCAGATTTTATAATTCATTGACGCTCCTCCCATTGTTATTTTCTCCTCGTTCTCTCTGTTTGTGTCTGTCATTCTCCTCCACTGCCACAGTGCCTTCTTTTCTGAGAATATCCCTCCCTCTTGCTTTCTCAGCATTGACAGTCTGATTATAGCTGCAGAGTATCACACACAAACAAGCACGAACATACACGCACGCATGCACGCACGCACGCACGCACGCACACACACATGGTAGACTAGATACATTTAGTGACAACATCACAGTTCCATCCTCTGACTCACCTCTTCTCTCTCCTATCCTCCCTCTCTCCCTCTCCTCCACTACCCCTCTCACCCCCCTCTCCGTCCACCACTCCTCTGTTGCCTTGCCTGTTCCTGTTAAAGAGATGTTGACCTTTAAACAGTAGTGAGCAGCATCCATCTGCACTGGCCTTTACACATGGTAATCACAAAACCTGTCTTTTCTGTAAATCTCCCTGCTAACACGTGTGTGTGTGTGTGTGTGTGTGTGTGTGTGTGTGTGTGTGTGTGTGTGTGTGTGTGTGTGTGTGTGTGTGTGTGTGTGTGTGTGTGTGTGTGTGTGTGTGTGTGTGTGTGTGTGTGTGTGTGTGTGTGTGTGTGTGTGTGTGTGTGTGTGTGTGTGTGTGTGTGTATTTTTGCACATGTGTGTGTGGGTTCATGACTCATTATTCCAGCCTTTTTGATGCTGTAATTATAAGAACTTGACAGAAACATGTAGATAACCAAAGAAAACCAGAAGTGTAGAACTGACTTATTTTTGAGACTCCCTGTCAATGATGCCCTTTACCAGTTTTATAGAACACCAGACAAAAACCAGTAAATGTAGAATTCCTAACAAAGAGAATCAGTGTATTCCTGCCTAAGATATCAATCTGATATCGTAGCCCTTTCCTGCAGTCAATGACCAAAAGCGCCCTCTTTGGCCTCATGGGTGGAATGTTATTCATATTTTTCCTTATTTCTTAATTAAAGATTTGAAAGATTATTAGTAAATTAGTAAAGATTATTAGTAAAGATTTTTTTTTTTTTAACCAAACGAAAACCTGGTGTTTCTTTGTCAAACAGTTTTGTTATATTTCAGTCTGTGATGTATATAAAGTGTAATATTAGAATGCAAGCTCAACATGTAATACATTTCAATTCAATATCTGACATGGTACAGATGTCTTATTTTTTTAAGCCCTTAACCATGTGTGTGAGGTATATAAACGTAGATTTGTTTAAGACTACCAAGAATCACTCTTTGTGACCGTGATACAGCCCACTGCAGGAAAAGGTTAACCACATAACCTAAAGGCCTAGACAGAGACTAGCTAGATCAATGCTCAACCGAACCACGGCTAACCTTATTGAACATTATCCTCTGGATGTCTGTCACGTTCTGACCTTAGTTCCTTTTTTATGTCTTTATGTTTGTTTGGTCAGGGCGTGAGTTGGGGTGGGCATTCTGTTGTTTTTCTATGTTTTGTTCTAATCGTTTCTATGTGTTTGGCCTAGTATGGTTCTCAATCAGAGGCAGGTGTCGATCGTTGTCTCTGATTGAGAATCATACTTAGGTAGCCTGTTTTCCCACTATGGGTTGTGGGTAGTTATTTTCTGTTTAGTGTTTTTGTTTGCACCTTACAGAACTGTTCGTTTGTCGGTTTGTTGTTTTTGTTCAGTATTCATTCTTTATTAAATTATTATGAATACGTCCCACGCTGCACTTTGTTCCTCTTCTCCTTCCACCAATGACAACCGTTACAATGTCATTAACACACGTAACCCATTGGCTGTGCTGCTGCTGTACTTCCTCCTCACTGATATACATTTTTCAAAGGATCCCAGTCCTCATTAATCCAAGAGCACCACTTCTTCATGAACTGATAGATAGACGGGGCTGACAGGAAGCTGACAGGAAGCAATGAATATCATCAATTTATGAGAGGCAACTGTGTTCTCTATCTTGGATCTAAGTGGAAACCTGCAGTTTTTGTTTCAAATTTTAATATCATGTGCACAAGCAGTGGTGTAAAGTACTTAAGTCGTTTTTTGTGTATCTGTTCTTTACTTGAGTATTTATATTGTTGACAACTTTCACTTTTACTCCACTACATTACTAAAGAAAATGATGCACTTTTTACTCCGTACATTTTCCCTGACACCCAAAAGTACTTTTTGCATGATGAATGCTTAGCAGGACAGGAAAATGGTCCAATTCACGCACTTATCAAAAGAACATCCCTGGTCATCTGATCTGGTGGACTCACTAAACACAAATGCTTTGTTTATGTCTGAGTGTTGGAGAGTGCCCCCGGCTATCCGTAAATAAATCAAAAACAAGACAATTGTGCCGTCTGTTTTTCTTAATATAAGTAATTTATACTTTTACTTTTGATAGTTCAGTATATTTTTGCAATTGCATTTACTTTCGATACTTAAGTATATTTAAAACCAAATACTTTTAGACTTTTACTCAAATAGTATTTTACTGGGTGACTTTCACTTTTACTTGAGTCGGGAAAGTAAGAAGCTATATACAGGGTCTGTTCCAATACCATATTTATAATGTGTAGGGATACTGGAGTGATAGAGGCAGATATGTATAGCGCTAAGGTGACTAGGCATCAGGATATATGATAAACAGAGTAGCAGCACTGTATATGATGATTGAATGTGAGTGAGTGTGTAGACTCAGTATAAATGTGTGTGCATGAAATTAGTGTGTTGGAGTGTCAGTGTGCGTCTGTAGAGTCCTGTGAGTGTGCATTAAAATAAATAATACAAGATAGTCTGTGTAGCCATTCTGTTAGCTATTTATCAGTGTTATCACTTGGGGATGGAAGCTGTTCAGGAGCCTTTTGGTGTCAGACTTGATGTACCGGTACCGCTTGCAATGCGGAAGCAGAGAGAACAGTCTATGGCTTGGGTGGCTGGAGCCCTTCACAGTTTTCCGGGCCTTCTTTTCTACCGCCTGATATAGAGGTGGCCCCAGTGATGTACTGGGATTTCCCAACCACCCTCTGTAGCGCCATGCAAACAAGGGCAGTGCTGTTGCCATACCAAGCAGTGATGCAGCCAGTGATGCAGCCAGGGAGTACAGCAGGGGACTAGGGAAGACCCAGCCGTGATCTGCCCAACGATGTCTTTGTTCCAAGCGAACTTAATGCATTTTATGCACGCTTCGACAATAACAACACTGTACCATATGTGAGGGCCCCCCCCCCCCCCCCCCCCCCCCCCCCCCCGACCCAGAGGACTGGGTGTTCTCGCTCTCCGAGGTCGACGTGATCAAGTCAACACTTGCAAGGCCGTGAGGCTGGACGGTATTCAAGGCCGCGTTTTCAGACCATGTGTAGATCAGCTGGCAGGCATATTCACAGTAATTTCCTCCATCTCCTTGTCACAGTTTGTGATGGCAATTTGAATGCACAGAGATACCGTGACGAGATCCTGAGGCCCATTGTCATGCCATTCATCCGCTGCCATCACCTCATGTTTCAGTATGATAATGCACGGCCTGTACACAAATCTGTACACAATTCCTGAAAGCTGAAAATGTCCCAGTTCTTTCATGGCCTGCGTACTGACCAGACATGTCACCCATTGAGCATGTTTGGGATGCTTTGGATCGATGTGGACGAAAACGTGTTCCAGTTCCCGCCATTATAAACTTCACACAGCCATTGAAGATCAACTCTATGTGAAGGAGATGTGTTGCGCTGCATGAAGCAAATGGTGGTCACACCAGATACTGACTGGTTTTCTGATCAACGCCCCTACCTTTTTGTTAAAGGTATCTGGGAGCAATAGATGCATATCTGTATTCCCAGTCATGTGAAAGCCATACATTAGGGCCTTGTGAATTTATTTAAATTGACTGATTTCCTTATATGAACTGTAACTCAGTAAAATCTTTGTGTAATAATGGAGCTGTGAGTCAGGAAGCAAGTGCAGGTGAAACGTTTAATAAACAACAAAACCAGAAACGAGACGATTTGTCACACCCTGACTTTAGAGAGGCTTTTTATTCTCTATAAAATCTTTGTGTAATAATGGAGCTGTGAGTCAGGAAGCAAGTGCAGGTGAAACGTTTAATAAACAACAAAACCAGAAACGAGACAATTTGTCACACCCTGACCTTAGAGAGCCTTTTTATTCTCTATTTGGTTAGGTCAGGGTGTGACTAGGGTGGGCAATCTATGTTGTATTTCTATGTTGGCCTGGTATGGTTCCCAATCAGAGGCAGCTGTCTATTGTTGTCTCTGATTGGTGATCATACTTTGTTCCTTTGTTATGTCTCTATTTTGGTTTGGTCAGGGTGTGAGTTGGGGTGGGCATTCTATGTTTTTGTTCTATGTTTTATATTTCATTGTGTTTGGCCGAGTGTTGTTCTCAATCAGAGGCAGCTGTCTATCGTTGTCTCTGATTGAGAACCATACTTAGGTAGCCTCATCCCACCTGTGTTTTGTCGGTAGTTGTTTCCTGTGTTGTGTGTGCACCAGCCAGAACTGTTTCGGTCGTTATCTTTGTTATTTTTGTTATTTCAGTGTTCATTTAATAAATATGGACACGTACCACGTTGCACCTTGGTCCTCTCCTTCCAACAGCTGTGCGTAATGAAGAGTGCCAGGTGTGCGTAAGATGAATCCCAGGACCAGTGGTTAGTATTCCAGCGAAGTCGTATGCCGGAGGGGAGGAGCAGGGGAAGATGTGACACTGACATTGTTGCATGTTGCGTTCATATTTTTGTTCAGTACAGAAATCGAAATGTCTTTACCTGCATTTGACTCTGGGGGGAAAAATGACTTGTCCTCTTAAAACTGCTTAAAACACAAATTCTGTTTGTAACATGTTACATTCTAACAACATACATGTGGTGAAGATACTTATTTATAAAAAGTCAAGGACAGAAGGGGGTGTGATTTAAAAATGTGAATTTTAAATTCATATGCAGTCAAAATGACTGCCTCTGCGTTTCCACTCAAAAGTGGTTTTATGTTGAGAGAAGTCCACATCCCAGGCCATCTGTTTTGTAGATCAAGCAATATTTCACAATAGCAAATTAATGGAAAAGATAAGTACCGTTTGATTTCCAATTAAATTTCCCCCCTCAGTGCATTGTCTTCAAAGTCAAACGGCCTCCTCTGTTACACAAGTTCTGAATATTGCTATTAAGGCCGAAACACCCACTGATTCGAAGGCACACTACTGAGGATGTGTCCCAAAATTGACATCTTAACCCAGTCTAAGAAATAAACCTCCCATGCCACTCTGTCAACATCACGGCAAATCTCATATGAGTGCATACCATCTATTGGCACAATGAACAGTTTTAACATCTCGTCCCGTGTTTTATGATTCTGATTATCTGGACTTGTCCAGTGACTGCTGTGAAAGGACAGCTGACAACATAGGAAAGTCTGTGTGACAGCTTGGAGAGACAGCTGACCGGAGGGAATAGACCCCAATGGGGCTATAATGGGCTAGCTACCCATGTTGGCAGTCTCCGACGCTGCTTCAGTATGTTGGAGACACCCGCTAAGTGCTACTGAAAGTCAACAAAGGAACATACCCCTAGAGTCTGCGAGAGCTGGGGCGCAAGATGGCTCAACGACTGATCACACGGCTACGGACCCAGGAATGGAAACGACTACGAGTAGGACCACAGCACATGAGACAACCATAACAGCAGCAGGACACACACTTCAGGTGTGCAGCTGTGGTTGGGAGAGAGTAACATCGGCAAGGGGGTTAAGGATCCATCAAGGGAGGAAAAGGTGCTTGGTAGAGCAGAGACAGGGACATCGCATTGACCAGTACTTCTTACAAAGCAGCCAGTCAAATCAGTCGAATGAAGCACAGCGACGGGACGCAAACCAAAGTTCGCAGAGCATCAGCACCCCTGTAACGGAGGAGGATAACACAAGCGCAGAAATGCCGGTGGATGAACTCACCCAACCACAGAGACCTCTAAAAGAGGAAAAGGTCAAAGGGCACAGACCGAGTGTGAAGTGGCCCAAAGCTGTTGAAAAGAGAGAGTGGGAAACAATCAACAACGACCTGACAAAAATCTTGGAACAACAGGTAGGAACAGCAGAGAAAAAGCTTGAAAGGATGGGAGACATTATCTACCACTACGGAGAAGAGCGCTTTGGAGTAAACGAAAGGAGAAGTGGCAAGACACCACCCGCGCCAGCAAAATCTAGGAGGCAGCAAGAGATCGAGATACTTGTCAGAGAGAGAAGGCAGCTGAGAAAGCAGTGGAAGAAGGCCTCTGATGCAGAGAGAGAAGGTCTCATGCTACTCCAAGCAGACATCAAATGTCGGCTGGCAACCTTGCGAAGAGCGGAAAACTTAAGGAAACTTCGTAGGAAGAAGGAACACTCAAGAACACGGTTCTATAAAAAAACCTTTAAGTTTGTCAAAGACCTCTTCGCAAAGGAAAAGTGCGGAATCCTAAAAACTCCAAAGCCGGAACTGGAAGAACATCTGGAAAAGGTCCACCAGGACACGAAAAGGCATGAGCAGATAATCATCCCACATGACATCCCACCTATTCAACCACCAGAATTCAATCTGGACACTGACCCTCCAAAATGGAAGGAAGTAGAGAACGTTGTCCGACGAGCAAGAGCGGCCTCGGCTCCTGGGCCTAATGGAGTACCATATAAGCTCTACAAGAGCGCCCCGGATGTTCTACGCTTTCTTTGGAGGCTCTTGAGGATAGTGTGGCAGAAGGAAATAATACCAAAGGCATGGCGAAGGGCTGGTGGTGTGCTAATCCCGAAAGAGAAGGATGCGACAGACATCAGTCAATTCCGACCAATCTCCCTTCTCAACGTCGAAGGGAAGATCTTTTTCAGTATAATAGCACAGAGGCTGTCCACTTACCTGGAAAGGAACAAGTACATTGATACATCTGTACAGAAAGCAGGCATTCCTGGTTTCTCTGGTTGCCTGGAACATACTAGTATGATTTGGCACCAGATCCAAACGGCTAAGAAAGACAAGAGAGACCTCTATGTCATCTTCCTCGACCTGGCCAATGCCTTTGGCTCAGTTCCCCATGAACTCCTCTGGGAATCGTTCAACTTTTTCCACGTACCAGAACCCATCACTACACTGGTAAAGGCCTATTTCCAAGACCTGCAATTGTGTTTCACAACACCTGACTTCACAACAACATGGCAGCGCTTGGAAGTGGGCATAATGGCAGGCTGTACAATTTCACCTCTGGCCTTCACTATGGCCGTGGAAGTCATCATCAGGGCATCGAGATGGGTGGTCGGCGGTGAGAGAACTAAGGAAGGGCTCCGTCTCCCACCTATCCGAGCATACATGGATGACATGACTACACTGACCACCACTGCAGCATGCACCAGGCGACAACTTGCAAAACTGCAGGATAACATCAAGTGGGCCCGGATGAAAATCAAGCCAAGCAAATCTCGAAGCATCTCCATAGTCAAGGGACAGCTTAAAGATGTGAGGTTCTGCATTGGAGATGACCCGATACCAACGGTGTCTGAGCAACCCGTCAAGAGCCTGGGTAGATGGTACAACGAAAGCCTCCGAGATAAAGATCAAGTGCAGCAAGTAAGACAGGACATTGCCGACGGACTTGAGAACATCAACAAGACCCTACTGCCTGGGAAGCTCAAGCTTTGGTGTCTACAGTTTGGACTTCTCCCCCGGGTAATGTGGCCACTCACCGTCTATGAGGTCCCAATAACAACAGTGGAGAAGATGGAGCGAACCATTACCTCATACGTGAAGAAATGGCTGGGTGTCCCACGATGCCACGATGCCTAACATCGGCCTCTATGACAAAGGGGTCCTTGAACTACCTCTTACAAGTCTAACGGAGGAGTACAAGTGCTCTAAAGTAAGACTTCAGATGACATTGAAGGACTCCAAAGACCAGACCGTTAGCAAGGCTGCACCTCCCCTACAAACTGGACGGAAATGGACATCATCCAAGGCTGTGCAGCAAGCAACATCAGCCCTGAGACACCAAGACATTGTGGGGAATATCCAGCATGGAAGAGGAGGCTTTGGCCTGGCAGCAAGCAAACCAACGTTCCATAAGGCAACAACATCTGAACGCAGGAAGCTGGTGGTCAAGGAGGTGCGCAGACAGGAGGAGACTGCAAGAAGTGCAAAGGCTGTCTCTCTTGCTAAACAAGGGCAATGGACGCGGTGAGAAGGCCTGGAGAGGAGAAAGATCAACTGGAGTGAGCTTTGGCAAATGGAGGCAAGCAACATCAGCTTCATCATAAGAGCTATTTATGATGTGCTTCCATCACCAAAGAACCTACATCAATGGTATGGCGAGGACCCGACCTGCCCCCTCTGCCCAGCTCCAGCGACTCTCAGGCATATAATGACAGGTTGCAAGACCAGCCTCTCACAAGGCCGCTACACCTGGAGGCACAATCAGGTCCTCAAGAGCCTGGCTGCAGCACTTGAGACCAAGAGGAGTGCAACCAATTCATTACCTCCAAAAACAAGCAATCCCGTCAAAACAACAACATTCATCCGGGAGGGACAGAAAAGGCCCAAGCATCCTCCTACAAAGCCAGAAACTGGACACCTAGGCATGGCCCGGGACTGGAAGATGCTTGTCGATATTGGCCAGCAACTCATTTTTCCACCTGAGATTGCTTCTACCAACCTTAGGCCAGACATGGTACTCTGGTCCCCTTCACGAAAGGCTGTGTACATCATAGAGCTCACAGTCCCGTGGGAAAACTCTGTTGAAGAGGCCTACGAGCGTAAGAAACTGCGTTACACAGAGTTGGCAGCAGACGCAACTCAGCGTGGCTGGAATGCAAAAGTCTGGCCAGTTGAAGTGGGATGCAGAGGTTTTCGTGGCTTCTTCCACCATCAGGTTGCTGAAAGAACTTGGAATCCATGGACAGGCTCTGCGGCAGACCGTCAGAGCAGTTTCTCAAGCAGCTGAAAGAGGCAGCCAGTGGATCTGGATCAAACGGAAGGACCCTTGCTGGGCTATAACTTCATGACCCCCCCCACCCCCACCTGAGAACCCAATTCAGATCCCTCCAACTTGATGAGGGCATATGAGGTATGCGGTCAGCTGTAGGGCTGGCTCAGGGAAGAGGACGCCCCTGCCTTGCATAGTCCCGTGGGAAATCTTAATTGGGCATGGGACACAAGCTAAGGCTTGATCACCCTTTAGCTGGCCACCTTTGATGAGGGTGTTTAGTGATTAAAGGCCGAAACACCCACTGATTCGAAGGCACACTACTGAGGATGTGTCCCAAAATTGACATCTTAACCCAGTCTAAGAAATAAACCTCCCATGCCACTCTGTCAACATCACGGCAAATCTCATGTGAGTGCATACCATCTATTGGCACAATGGACAGTTTTAACATCTCGTCCCGTGTTTTATGATTCTTTGTTCACTATTTTTCTTCATCTGATCTAAAACATGCGTTTTAATTATTTTATTGAACCTTTATTTATCCAGGTTAGTGTCATTGAGATAACATCTATTTGTCAAGAGAAGCCTGGTCCAACCAAGACAGCAGCATAGCGGGGAACAATGTTTAAGACAAATATCAGACATACTGTAACAATTTACTGACAAAGACACACCCCCCCAAAAAAATTATTTGATGTAGACACACATACATTTCAATTACAGAAACATATAAGCATCATAGATCAAACAAATCATAAAGGAAGGGCTCTGTGCTCTTAGTCTCACAAGTCAGACCATTGTTTCTGAAATATTACATGTACCAGAACTGCAAGACTGTAAATTGAGGCTACTGTCTACCTCGGGTGCTGTGTATGAGTATTCTTGGAGGTAGCTACCTAGACAGAAAGAATGAGAGAAGCTACAGTAAATGGATGGCGTCTTTCTCAAAGCAATTATGACCCTGGTTTCCTGGGTAGAGACCAGTTGCTTTGTGAGTGGTAACTGACTGAGTTGGAGCTGTACTCGTAACTGTGGGCTGTGAGCTCTGTGATCTATGTATTGTAGCTCAGCTAATCTAATATACTCCACATTAGAGTTATATGAAGTCTGAACCTGCCAACGTCCCACTACCATGCTAACTCTGGGACTGCATCCAAAATGGCTCCCTATTTCCTATGGGGACCTGGTCAAAAGTAGTGCACTATAGAGGGAATAGGGTGCCATTTGGGACTGACAGTTTGAGTGGAATACGAATCGTTACCTTTTACGAATGAGACAGACGGTCGTATTAGTCAAGTTCCTACTGCATACTGTAGGTAGGTGTGCTCTTATTGAAAATCCCAGGAGGTTGGTGGCACCTTAATTTGGGGAGAATGGGCTTGTTCGAATGACTGGAGCGAAATAGATGGAATGGTATCAAATACATCAAAACACATAGTTTCCAGGTATTTGATGCCATTCCATTTGTTCCATTTCGGCCATTATTGTGAGCCGTTCTCCCCTCAGAAGATCCTGTGATTGAAATTGGTTCATAATGTTGCACATCTGAATCTAACATGTTGAAAATGCATCGATCTGCACAATTCTTATTACTTTTTGTTTCATTTCAAGGCTTCAATCAGGAAACCTCCATAATGATGAATCTACGTAATAACATTTGATTCAATAATGTGATGTTAGGTTTTTATCTATTATGGTCCCGTGTGGCTCAGTTGGTAGAGCATGGTGCTTGCAATGGCAGGGTTGTAGGTTCAATTTCCACGGGGGACCTGTATGAAGAAAATATATGCACTCGCTACTGTAAGTCTCTCTTGATAAGAGTGTCAGCTAAATGATGAAAATATAATCAGATACAGGTGGAGACAGACAAAACTAAGAACCTGATTTATTCACCCACCTGGATGCTTCAGCTGAATAGCAAAGTCACACAGTTCTTCATATATAAAGGGAAAATGCCCAGGAAGGGCTGGCTCTTCCTCTGCATCGTGATATTTTCACTTCGACGTTGACTGCATTCTCCCCATTTCGTACAGAAACTAGAACTTGCTGAACAGTAACTCAACTGCGACTTTGTCCTAAACCAGACAGACACATTCCATCCACTTGTGCAAAACATGTTTATACAACCCTTGCGGACATACTTGCACGACAGAGACCATCCTTCTGTATTGTCCCATTTGTCTATTTGTAACACATAAGTTCATCCTAGCCCATCACAAGATGACCACTACTGATAAGCTAGTTGTACTGGGAAAAGGCCTTAGCTCACACGGATTCTCAACAGTGTTGTTTGAGAATCCTTTTTGATGAGATTTCCCCTCTTAAAGATTCTCAGTTTCAACCTTTTCCTCAGAATGAAGATTGATAAGTCATTGCTATTTCCGCATAGAATCATTGAGCTGACAGAAGCTCTGGGCATAGACTGTCAAAGACAATTTAGTCTTCCTTGCAAAAACACTTTTATTACTGGGAGAATTTCCCTGATGCTCCAGGCCACAAGTACGATACATTAATAGAGTTGAACGTTATTGCTTGGGCAATATCTGCATTTGCTGCCCTGATATTCCTTAACGTTTAAAAAAATATATAAAAACAATTCCATCATGTAAAATCCAAATATCAATCTTATTTCTTGACTCGTCAGAGGAGAAATGAATGTGCTGGGAAATGTTCCCAGATAAACACAGTCAGTTCAGACAAAGAAAGCAGCACAGCCTCAGAGATGCGAATAAGCTACCAGGAGAAAACTGTTCCGCTTCATCAGAAGTGACACGCATGAAGACCTACCGACAGGGAGAATAATGGAACTAAATCAACATGAATTGCACGTCTGCCATCATTTTCTTGTATTGCATTAAGTAGGAATTAGTAAGAAGAGTGGTTTGTCTTGCCATGGGCAGTGTGTGTTCCATATCTGCAAACATTAAGAGGAAAGAAGATGTCTTCCTAGTTATTTTCATAGCATGGCAAGAGATTGGGTAGGCTATAATCGTGTGGCTGGGCATGTAATTCTTTCTTGCCTACTTGTAGGATGTTTGGCTAGCACAAAGGAACGATACATCCACACTATTGCTAGGAAAAAGGCTATAGTTTGAAGTTTGAAATCTTACCATGATAGGAGTACCCTAATCGCTCATCCGGACACATCGGGACAGAAAAGACAACCTCAGGCTGCAGCGATTTCATTATTATTATATATTTTTTAACATTATTATTTTGTATTATTATTATTTTTAAAAAAATATCGATATACAAACTTATACATACGAACAACAACTTACAGACGAACACAAACAATCACTAAATCTCATCTGCCCAGACCCACATGCTCATACCCCCATCCCTAATGCCTGCATTATTATTTGCCATTTGGCCTTAAATGTTATCCATTTGTTTTTATTTCGTCGTCGTCCATGCTTTTAAAATATTTTAATAATAAATAATTAGATTTTTCCATTGTGTTGATGATAGCGGATTGATTGATTTCCACTTTTTTAGTACACGTTTTTTCAAGATGGGTGATGAAGAGAATCATCCAGCCCATTTGGTATCTCACTAAACCTCCATATGCCATGTCTTGAAATATGCAGACAGATGGATTAAAAGTAAGTTTACATTATAATATTTCTGAAAGCCAACTTTATGGCTCCGCCAAAAACTTCCTGACTTTTTTTCTTCTTCGTTATCTTCTGTCTTCGTTATAGTCTGTCTTCATTATCTTCTGTCTTCATTATCTTCTGTCTTCGTTATCTTCTGTCTTCATTATAGTCTGTCTTCGTTATCTTTCTGTCTTCATTATCTTCTGTCTTCATTATAGTCTGTCTTCATTATCTTCTGTCTTCATTATCTTCCGTCTTTGTTATCTTCTGTCTTCATTATAGTCTGTCTTCGTTATCTTCTGTCTTCGTTATCTTTCTGTCTTCATTATCTTCTGTCTTCATTATCTTCTGTCTTCGTTATCTTCTGTCTTCATTATAGTCTGTCTTTATTATCTTCTGTGTCTTCACACACACTTCCCACATTGTGCTCAGGGCCATCTCCATTTCCTCTAAGTTTCCCTTGGTAATTAATATGTGTGGAATCACAGAGATTAAAGGAAGAGATGTGTAAACAGTAGAATGGGATCAGGAGGCAGTGAGGCAGTGAAGTAGGTAATCTCACCTGTATGTATACAGTATATGAATGTATGCACAGGCCCCACTCAAGCATGAAGCTCAGAGTACAGCTCTGAATGCCAATGGACCTCTGCATTAAGCCTTAGAATAATTCATGAGAGGGTCTCAGGGTTTTTACTATTAGAGATGGATGCCCTTTTGCCTAGCCTTCTACTCTGGGCTGTAGAGGGTATTGATTGTGCTATTGGATTTTGGGAAGTACAGTTTTCCTCTTGGCAGGGAGATTTGAATCTAATGCCATGGATCTCACACCTCCATGTGTCCATTGACCTCGATGACAGAGAGGGAGGATTGCATTCACTTTTAAACACTTGTAGTTATTTTGTTATAGGAAGATACTCAGGCAAAATGTCCTTGGTGAATATGGTCTCACATTCTTTTGAATGATAATGGATTGTGTGATTCCTGTAGAAGACCCTTTGTGCTTTGCTCGGCCCCAGAGAGTGCAGATTCTGTTTGAAAACTTCAAACATGCATCCTTCTTTTTCATCTGCCTTGTGATAAGTTTAAGCAATGTGGTGGGTACCGTGCATTCACTTGTCCGATGCTGTTAGCCACAAAATTTCAGGGCAAGGAAAGAAGGAAGCATGCATTTTTTACTTTGTTTAAAAATCACTGTACTATACCGTCTTTGACCTATTGCCCCCCCCCCCCCCCCCCCCCCCCAGCCTCTGAGGATGCACTGTAACTGCTGTGCCCTGGTGTCCAGCTCGGGCCACCTTACTGGCAGTAACCGAGGGGACGAAATTGACCGCACCGAGTGCGTCATCCGCATGAACAATGCCCCAAACGGAAACAATTTCAAACAGGATGTGGGCCGGCGCACTAGCCTGCGCGTCATCGCCCACTCCAGCGTGCAGAGGGTGCTGCAGAGACGGCAGGAGCTGCTCAACGCCAACCAGGACTCTGTCTTCCTCTTCTGGGGACCCACCAGCGCCATGCGACGCGACGGCAAGGGCAGGGTCTTCAACAACCTGCGTCTGATCAACCAGCTGCTTCCCAAGCTCAAGGTCTACGTCATCTCCCCCCTCAAGATGCTGGAGTTTGACGAGCTCTTCAAAAATGAAACGGGAAAAGACAGGTAGGATTTTGACATTTTGACCATTGGGTCAATAACGTCATTGGGTTTTAACTTTGTGAGTCTGGCAGTCCAATTCTGGCCGAGGATGACATCTAAAGAATACAGTCACTGTGTTTGACAACTTGAATCAGGATTTGCCAGGGAAGCCGAATGTATTGTTTTCAGAGCTCTTGAGTATACATATTCTAATACACATTTTAATACACATATATTATAATACACATTTTAATACATATATATATATATATATTATAATCTACATTTTAATACACATGCATATTCTAATACACATTCCAATACACATACATGGTTTAATACACACATATATATATATATAAAATAATACACATTTTAATACACATACACATTTTAATACATGTATATATGGTATAATATACATTTTAATACACATACACATATTAATACACATATATAATGCACATTTTTATACACATGCATATTCTAATACATATTTTAATACACATACATACTCTAATACACATATTAACACACATAGAGTATAATTCACATTTTAATACACATACATATAATACACATTTTAATACACACACATATTTTCATGCACATTTTAATACACATACATATTCTAATACACATACAGTTGAAGTCGGAAGTTTACATACACTTAGGTTGTAGTCATTAAAACTCTTTTTTCAAACACTCCACAAATGTCTTGTTAACAAACTATAGTTTTCGCAAGTTGGTTAGAATCAAATAACTGTTTATTGGGCGCTTACACAGTTTAGCAGATATTATAGCGGGAGAAGCAACATGCTTATGTTACTAGCTCCTAACAATGCAGTAAAATGTCAAATATTTGTCTACTTGTTGGACATTTTACTGGATTGTTAGGAGCTAGTAACATAAGCATGTTGATTCTCCCGCTATAATATCTGCTAAACTGTGTAAGAGACCAATAAACTGTTATTTGATTTAATAAGCATGCAGAAGTAGAGGTAATATAATTATTATTATTATTTCATTCCTTGCGTGTTGGTCTTATGCGTGTCATACATGAACATACATGCATGTCTATTCATTGATATAGTTATAATTCATATAAGACTGTAAAAACACCAGCAAATTAGCTCCAATTGATTTTAATATTGGAAATCAGTTCCAAAATATTCCCTCACATTAGAGAAATATACAGTTAGGTTGGAGTCATTAAAACTAATTTTTCAACCACTCCACAAATGTCTTGTTAAAACGAGCCTCTACCCCGGATCCGGGAGCACCCCCCACCCCCCCCACACTGATTAGCATCGCTAGCATAGCGTCACAATTAAATAGTAGCATCTAAATATCATTAAATCACAAGTCCAAGACACCTAATGAAAGATACAGATCTTGTGAATAAAGCCACCATTTCAGATTTTTAAAATGTTTTACAGGGAAGACACAATATGTAAATCTATTAGCTAAACACGTTAGCAAAAGACACAATTTTTTACTCCAACAGTTTTTTCCTGCGTCAGTAGCTATCACTAATTCGACTAAATAAAAATATATATAGCCACTAACCAAGAAACAACTTCATAAGATGACAGTCTGATAACATATTTATGGTATAGCATAGTTTTTTTTTGAAAAATGTGCATTTTTCAGGTATAAATCACAGTTCTACATTGCAGCTGCAATCTGAAATAGTGCCGACGCAGCCAGAACAATTACAGAGACCAACGTCATATAACTAATTACTTATCTTAAAACATTTCAGAAAAAATACACAGCGTACAGATATTGAAAGCCCAACATCTGGTGAATCCAAACAATATTTCTGATTTATTAAATGTTTTATAGCGAAAACAAAATGTAGCGCTAAATTAGCATAGCCACGCCAGCCAGAACCAGCTGGGCGCCCACGACCAGTTCACATGCACGACAGATATATGAAATAACATCGTAAATTGGGTCTTACTATTGCTGATCTTTCATCAGAATGTTGATCAAGGTGTCCTTAGTCCTGATGAGTCGTTCAATCCATTCATAATGGCAACTTTCCCTCTTCATTTAGCATATGTACTGGTCGACTGGCACGGATCTGTCCAAAGTAAAAAAAGTCACAGAACGGAACACGGCAAAACTCCCGAAAAAATTCAAATAATCTGATTAAACTATATTGAAAAAACATACATTACGATGATATGGTCACATGTATCAAACAAACTTCGAGACGGAACTGCAGCAAAACAGTAGACAATCGCACCTCCAAATCGCGCGATTCAGAGAACCGGAAGTTGTCGGTCACGCCAAAGAAATAGGTCTTATTTCACGTCAGTACAAGATAAACAAAAGAATTCTCCTCTGACGTCCTCTTGACACCCAGAGGAAGACGAATGAAGTGTGTTTCGGGTCATAGGTGGCGTGACCATATATAGGCAGAGCGTTGAAGCGAGCATACACATCTTGCATTCTTCTTCTTGGTCAGGGAAAGTGCTGTCAAATGACTTCTGTTTCACTCAGAGACAAAATTGAAACGGTTTTAGAAACTATAGATGGTTTTCTATCAGATGGTATTAATTATATGCATATAGTAAGAGCAATAATTGAATAAGAGGCAGTTTAATCTGTAGAGGAAATTATGCTAATGCAAAAACAGCACCCCCTGTATTCTCAAGAAGTTAACAAACTATAGTTTTGGCAAGTCGGTTAGGACATCTACTTTGTGCATGACACAAGTAATTTTTCCAACAATTGTTTACACACAGATTATTTCACTTATAATTCACTGTATCACAATTCCAGTGGGTCAGAAGTTTACATACACTAAGTTAACTGTGCCTTTAAACAGCTTGGAAAAGTCCAGAAAATGTCATGGCTTAGAAGCTTCTGATAGGCTAATTGACATCATTTGAGTCAATTGGAGGTGCACCTGTGGATGTAGTTCAAGGCCTACCTTCAAACTCAGTGACTCCTTGCTTGGCATCATGGGAAAATCTAAAGAAATCAGCCAAGACCTCAGAAAAAAAATTGTAGACCTCCACAAGTCTGGTTCATCCTTGGGAGCAATTTCCAAATGCCTGAAGGTACCACGTTTCTGTAAAAACAATAGTACGTAAGTATAAACACCACGGGACCATGCAGCCGTCATACCGCTCAGGAAGGAGACGCGTTCTGTCTCCTAGAGATGAACGTACTTTGGTGCAAAAAGTGCAAATCAATCTCAGAACAACAGCAAAGGACCTTGTTAAGATGCTGGTGGAAACAGGTACAAAAGTATCTATATCCACAGTAAAATGAGTCCTATATCGACATAACCTGAAAGGCCACTCAGCAAGGAAGAAGCCACTGCTCCAAAACCGCCATTAAAAAAAGCCAGTCTATGGTTTGCAACTGCACATGGGGAAAAATATCGTACTTTTTGGAGAAATGTACTCTGGTCTGATGAAACAAAAATAGAACTGTTCGGCCATAAAGACCATTGTTATGTTTGGAGGAAAAATGGGGAGGCTTGTAAGCCGAAGAACACCATCCCAACCATGAAGCACGGGGGTGGAAGCATCATGTTGTGGGGGTGCTTTGCTACAGGAGGGACTGGTGCACTTCCAAAATAGATGGCATCATCAGGATTGAACATTATGTGGATATATTGAAGCAACATCTCAAGACATCAGTCAGGAAGTTAAAGCTTGGACGCAAATGGGTCTTCCAAATGGACAATGACCCCAAGCATACTTTAGGAAATTTTGTGGGCAGAACTGAAAAAGCGTGTGCGAGCAAGGCTACCTGAAACGTTTGACCCAAGTTGAACAAATTAAAGGCAATGCTACCAAATGCTAATTGAGCGTATGTACACTTCTGACCCACTGGGAATGTGATGAAAGAAATAAAAGCTGAAATAAATAATTCTCTCTACTATTATTCTGACATTTCACATTCTTAAAATAAAGTGGTGATCCTAACTGACCTAAGACAGGGAATTTTTACGAGGATTAAATGTCAGGAATTGTGAAAAACGGAGTTTAAATGTTTTTGGCTAAGGTGTATGTAAACTTCCGACTTCAACTGTACACGTTCTAATTTTAAAGCTGCCGTTAAGCATTGTTGACGCTCTTAACAAAAGACTAATTAAGAAATCCCAACAACCACCAAACATATCACAGTATCATTAAATAGGATTTAGTTCAAAGCACTCTGAATATATGTTAATATATGTTAATACTCTACTTACTGTAGAACCAATGGGATATGACAGTCCAAATGAAGTGTACGATGCAGCTAGAGAGGGATTCTAAGACTATCTGAAAGTACAATAACACTGTCCCGAATAAAAAAACAATGGCTGAATCACGTTGGAAAAGGTAGAAGAAGAAACAAGAACAACATTGAGACAACCTGAAATGCAAGTGCTGTTTTTATCTCAGCACAACGTTGCACACAATGTTGCGAAAAGTTAACAGCTACAGTGCATTGCAAAAGTATTCATACCCTTGGATTTCTTTAAAAAAAATTGTATTACAAATGGGATCGTTCTCCTCTAAATACGCTGCAATGTCAAAGTGGAAGTTTATTTTTTATTGTTTTTAAAACAAATTTGATATCTAAAATATAGTGGTTGTTTAGTCAAGCCTAAATTAGTTCAGGAGTAAAATGTGGCTTAACAAATCATGTAATAAGTTACATGGACTCACTCTGTGTAAAATAATAGGGGTTGACAGATTCATAAAAGCCAATATAGAAGAGCAGTGATTGTTAGATGGGTAACAATATCAAATCAGACATTGAATATCTCTTTAATCCTGGTCAAGTTAATAACTATGCTGTGGCTTATGTATTAAACCACCCAGACACGTCAAAGATACAGTCGTCCTCCGGAGTTGATCTGCAGGACAGGACTGAACTGCTCCATGAGGCCATTGGCCACAGCTACAGAGTTCAATGGCTTTGATGGGAGAAAACTGAGAATGGATCAACAACATTGTAGCGACTCCACAATAATGACTTAAAGGACAGCGTGAAAAGAAGAGGACAAATATACTGAATAGAAATATTACAAAACAAGCATCCTGTGTGTAACAAGGCACCAAAGTAATACTGAAAAAAAATAAGAAAAGAAAATCACATTTTGGCCTAAATGCAAAGCCTTATGTTTGTGGCAAATCCTATGCAACACATCACTGAGTAACGGTCTCCTTATTTTCAAGTGGATGCATCATGGTATGGGTTTGCTTGACATCGGCAAAAACTGGGGAGTTTTTCAGGATAAAATTAAATAGGATGGAGCTAAGCACAGTGGAAATCTTAGAGAAAAACCTGCTTCATCTGCTTTCCAACACACACTGGGAGATGAATTCCCCTTTCAGCAGGACAATAACCTACACACAAGGCCAAATAAATCCTGGAGGTGCTTACCAAGCAGACGGTGCATGTTTCTGAGTGGGGAAGTTACAGTTTTGACTTAAATCTGCTTGAAAATCTATGGCAAGATTTAAAAATTGCTGTCTATCCATGATCCCAAACATCTTGAAGGAGCTTGAAGAATTATGAAAAGAGTAAAGGGCTGATACTGCACAGTCCAGGTGTGTAAAGAGCTTAGAGACTTATCCAAGAACACTCACTGCTGTAATCGCTGCCAAAGGTGTTTCTAACATGTATTCACTCAGGGAGCTAAATACTTGTGTAACGACTATATTTTAGTTATTTCATTTCTATTAATTTTTAAAAACAATATAATAGTACATTTAAATCCCACTTTGCAGCACAATACAATTTGGATACAGTTGAAGTCGGAAGTTTACATACACCTTAGCCAAATACATTTAAACTCAGTTTTTCACAATTCCTGACATTTAATCCTCGTAAATTTTCCCTGTCTTAAGTCAGTTAGGATCACCACTTTATTTTAAGTCAGAATAATAGTAGAGAGCATTATGTCTTTCAGCTTTTATTTCTTTCATCACTTTCCCAGTGGGTCAGAAGTTTACATACACTCAATTAGTATTTGGTAGCATTGCCTTTAAATTGTTTAACATGGGTCAAACGTTTTGGGTAGCCTTCCACAAGCTTCCCACAATAAGTTGGGTGAATTTTGGCCCATTCCTCCTGACAGAGCTTGTGTAACTGAGTCAGGTTTGTAGGCCTCCTTGCTCGCACAAGCTTTTTCAGTTCTGCCCACAAATTTCCTATAGGCTTGAGGTCAGGGCTTTGTGATGGCCACTCCAATACTTTGACTTTGTTGTCCTTAAGGTATTTTGCCACAACTTTGGAAGTATGCTTGGGGTCATTGTCCATTTGGAAGACCCATTTGCGACCAAGCTTTAACTTCCTGACGGATGTCTTGAGATGTTGCTTCAATATATACACATCATTTTCCTCCCTCATGATGCCGTCTATTTTGTGAAGTGCACCAGTCCCTCCTGCAGCAAAGCACCCCCACAACATGATGCTGCCACCCCCGTGCTTCACAGTTGGGATGGTGTTCTTCGGCTTGCAAGCCGCCCCCTTTTTCCTCCAAACATAACGATGGTCATTATGGCCAAACAGTTCTATTTTTGTTTCATCAGACCAGAGGACACTTCTCCAAAAGTACGATCTTTGTCCCCATGTGCAGTTGCAAACCATAGTCTGTTTTTTTTACGGCGGTTTTGGAGAAGTGGCTTCATCCTTGCTGAGCGGCCTTTCAGGTTATGTTGATATAGGACTCGTTTTACTGTGGATATGTCACGTTCCTGACCTGTTTTCCTTTGTTTTGTATTCATTTTAGTTGGTCAGGGCGTGAGTTGGGTGGGTTTGTCTATGTTTGTATTTCTATGTGGGCTTTTGTGTTCGGCCTGGTATGATTCTCAATTAGAGACAGGTGTGTATTGTTTGTCTCTAATTGAGAGTCATACAAAGGCAGCCAGGGTTTCACTGGTGTTTTGTGGGTGTTTGTTCCTGTGTCCTCACAGGACAGTTGAAGGTTAGTCACGTTTGTTGTTTTGTAGTTTGTAGTGTCTTGTTTGCTGTTTGTTCATTAAAAGATGGCTTATTTCCCTCAATCCGCATCTTGGTCCTATCCATGCTCCTCCTCGTTAAAGGGGGAGAACAACATTGACTGCCTTTACAGAAACACCCACCACAAGAGGACCAAGCGGAGTGGAGAAGGGCAGCGACAGCAGCAGAGACAGACAGAGGAATGGACATGGGAAGACGTCTTGAACGGCAAGGGTTGCTACACATGGGAGGAGATCCTGGCTGGAAAGGATCGCCTCCCATGGGAACAGCTGGAGGCAGCGAGGAGAGCAGAGGCAACCGGAGAGAGGAGCCGAAGGTATGAGGGTACGCGGCTAGCACGGAAGCCCGAGAGGCTCACCCAAAAATTTCTTGGGGGGGGGCTAAAGGGCAGTGTGGCGAAGCCGGGTTGGATACCTGAGCCAACTCCCCGGGCTTGCCGTGGAGTAAGAGGGCGTCGTACTGGTCAGACACCGTGTTATGCGGTGAAGCGCACGGTGTCCCCAGTACGCGTGCTTAGCCCAGTGCGGGCTATTCCACCTTGCCGCACTGGGAGGGCTAGGTTGGGCATCGAGCCGGATGCCATGAAGCCGGCCCAACGTATCTGGCCTCCAGTACGTCTCCTCGGGCCGGCGTACATGGCACCAGCCTTACAGGTGGTGTCCCCAGTTCGCCTGCATAGCCCAGTGCGGGCTATTCCACCTCGCCGCACTGGCAGGGCTACGGGGATCATTCAACCTGGTAGGTTTGGGGAGGCTCGGTGCTCAAGAGCACGTGTCCTCCTTCACGGTCCGGTATATCCGGCGCCACCTTCCCACCCCAGCTCAATACCACCAGTGCCTACACCACGCACCAGGCTTCCAGTCCATCTCCAGAGCCCTGTTCCTCCTCCACGTACTCTCCCTATGGTGCGTGTCTCCAGCCCAGTGCCTCCAGTTCCGGCACCACGCACCAAGCCTCCTGTGCGCCTCCAGAGCCCTGGACGCACTGTTCCTTCTCCCCGCACTCGCCCTGAGGTGCGTGCCCTCAGCCCGGTACCTCCAGTTCCGGTACCACGCACCAGGCCTAGAGTGCGCCACGAGAGTCCAGTGTGCCCTGTTCCTGTTCCCCGCACTCGCCCTGAGGTGCGTGCCCTCAGCCCGGTACCTCCAGTTCCGGTACCACGCACCAGGCCTACAGTGCGTCTCAGCCGGCCAGAGTCTGCCGTCTGCCCAGCGGTGCCTGAACGGCCCGTCTGCCCAGCTCCGTCTGAGCCATCTGTCTGCCCAGCGCCGTCTGAGCCATCTGTCTGCCCAGCGCCGTCTGAGCCATCTGTCTGCCCAGCGCCGTCTGAGCCATCTGTCTGCCCAGCGCCGTCTGAGCCATCTGTCTGCCCAGCGCCGTCTGAGCCATCTGTCTGCCCAGCGCCGTCTGAGCCATCTGTCTGCCCAGCGCCGTCTGAGCCATCTGTCTGCCCAGCGCCATCTGAGTCAGCCGTCTGCCACGAGCCATTAGAGCCGCCCGTCTGTCCCGAGCCGCTAGAGCCGTCCGTCAGTCAGGAGCTGCCAGAGACGCCCGCCAGTCAGGAGCTGCCAGAGACGCCCGCCAGTCAGGAGCTGCCAGAGACGCCCGCCAGTCAGGAGCTGCCAGAGACGCCCGCCAGTCAGGAGCTGCCAGAGACGCCCGCCAGTCAGGAGCTGCCAGAGACGCCCGCCAGTCAGGAGCTGCCAGAGACGCCCGCCAGTCAGGAGCTGCCAGAGACGCCCGCCAGTCAGGAGCTGCCAGAGACGCCCGCCAGTCAGGAGCTGCCAGAGACGCCCGCCAGTCAGGAGCTGCCCGCCAGTCAGGAGCTGCCCTACAGTCCGGAGCTGCCCTACAGTCCGGAGCTGCCCTACAGTCCGGAGCTGCCCTACAGTCCGGAGCTGCCCTATAGTCCGGAGCTGCCACTCAGCCCGGACCTGCCGGAGTCCCTCAGCCCGGACCTGCCGGAGTCCCTCAGCCCGGACCTGCCGGAGTCCCTCAGCCCGGACCTGCCGGAGTCCCTCAGCCCGGACCTGCCGGAGTCCCTCAGCCCGGACCTGCCGGAGTCCCTCAGCCAGGACCTGCCGGAGTCCCTCAGCCAGGACCTGGAGTCCCTCAGCCAGGACCTGCCGCCCCTTATCCCGGTGCCGCCCCTTGTCCCGGTGCTGCCCCTTGTCCCGGTGCTGCCCCTTGTCCCGGTGCTGCCCCTTGTCCCGGTGCTGCCCCTTATCCCGGTGCTGCCCCTTATCCCGGTGCTGCCCCTTATCCCGGTGCTGCCCCTTATCCCGGTGCTGCCCCTTCATTTAGGTGGGGTTAGTGGGAGGGTGGTCATTGGGAGGGGGATAAAGAAGCGGGGATTGATTATGGTGGGGTGGGGACCTCGTCCACCGCCAGAGCCGCCACCGTGGACAGACGCCCACCCAGACCCTCCCCTAGACTTTGTGCTGGTGCGCCCGGAGTTCGCACCTTAAGGGGGGGGTTCTGTCACGTTCCTGACCTGTTTTCCTTTGTTTTGTATTCATTTTAGTTGGTCAGGGCGTGAGTTGGGTGGGTTTGTCTATGTTTGTATTTCTATGTGGGGTTTTGTGTTCGGCCTGGTATGATTCTCAATTAGAGACAGGTGTGTATTGTTTGTCTCTAATTGAGAGTCATACAAAGGCAGCCAGGGTTTCACTGGTGTTTTGTGGGTGTTTGTTCCTGTGTCCTCACAGGACAGTTGAAGGTTAGTCACGTTTGTTGTTTTGTAGTTTGTAGTGTCTTGTTTGCTGTTTGTTCATTAAAAGATGGCTTATTTCCCTCAATCCGCATCTTGGTCCTATCCATGCTCCTCCTCGTTAAAGGGGGAGAACAACATTGACTGCCTTTACAGGATATAGATACTTTTGTACCTGTTTCCTACAGCATCTCCTTTGCTTTTGTTCTAGGATTGATCTGCACTTTTCGCACAAAGGACTTTAATCTCTAGGAGACAGAACGTGTCTCCTTCCTGAGCGGTATGATGGCTGCGTGGTCCCATGGTGTTTATACTTGCATACTATTATTTGTACAGATGAATGTGGTACCTTCAGGCATTTGGAAATTGCTCCCATGGATGAACCAGACTTTTGGAGGTCTACACTTTATTTTCTGAGGTCTTGGCTGATTTCTTTAGATTTTCCCATGATGCCAAGCAAGGAGTCACTGAGTTTGAAGGTAGGCCTTGAACTACATCCACAGGTGCACCTCCAATTGACTCAAATTATGTCAATTAGCCTATCAGAAGCTTCTAAAGCCAAGACATATTTTTCTGGACTTTTCCAAGCTGTTTAAAGGCACAGTCAACTTAGTGTATGTAAACTTCTGACCCACTGGAACTGTGGTATAGTGAATTATAAGTGAAATAATCTGTGTGTAAACAATTGTTGGAAAAATGACTTGTGTCATGCACAAAGTAGATGTCCTAACCGACTTGCCAAAACTATAGTTTGTTAACAAGAAATTTGTGGAGTGGTTGAAAAACTAGTTTTAATGACTCCAACCTTAGTGTATGCAAACTTCTGACTTCAACTGTACATCCAATTGGTATGAATACACAATGTTTCTATGTATGTTGGGCATGTGCTATTTCAATGTCTGCTCAACTCTCCTCTTGCAAACTGTAGTTAGCTCAGTCAGTCAGTCAGTCAGATACAGCATCATAAGCTTGGTAGCTAGCTTACAGTAAGTGACGCGCTTAAACATTTATGTCATGGGGAGCCAACCCAACGTACTAGTCATTAATAAATGCTGACAGATTAGCTCTAGCAATCCAAATTAGCTCCAGCAGCTACATGACAGATACATATGCTACGATGCTACAAGATAATTGGTGTCTTCATTAACTGTTGACAGGAAGTTACAGAAGCACTATACTGCCTCACAATATGATGTCACTGAGTCAGAGTTGGAAGCAGAAACCGATTACAGGTCCTACCAGACTCTCACTGGCTTGCACTCTCCCTGGCACTCTAACTGGCAGACGTTGCCAACAGCACACAGGATGAGCCCAGACAGGATTGGCTCCGCTGTCATCTGGGATATCCCCCAGCGAGGGGCTGGTATGGCTGGCAGGTGTGGCAGGTCCAACCCCGACAAACTAGCCTTGATGGCTCAGTAGATGAGAGGGCTCCATATTACAGGGGGCACCGGTTTGATGGCTGTTTATCGGCCTTGAAACCGTCATTTCATGTCAAATCATGTAAATTAGGAATATGGCAGTGTCAAAACGTATGGTATTAAAAATGACCAAATAAATTGAGGTCTTGGCCAGAACGGATGTCACTGCGAGCACTACATAGGGAGGTTTTGTCATGATTAACATTAAATTCTATTGAATCATGCAGTTTTTGCACATTTTGTTGAACATGTCTTTTCTCCATGCACCTTCTCATCCAGGAAGACCTCGAACTCGTGGCTGACCACTGGCTGGTTCACCATGGCCATTGCCCTGGAACTCTGTGACAGGGTCAATGTCTATGGCATGGTGGCTCCGGACTTCTGCAGGTGGGTTGGGTTCTGTGAAGTGCTGTCCGACAGAGATTATTACTCCAATTGTACTAATAGATTATTAATTGGCATATAAATTTGCAAAGGTGGGGTATATTACTGGAAACTTTCTAAGTTTACCAGCAAACTACCAGACTTTTGGAAACTTAACATTTTCTATTGCTCTTTTTGGGTACTTAAGACTATCACAGGTGTCTGTTATTATCTTTGGCCCTCTGTGTGGCCTTATCCTAAAAATAAACCATCAACTTGCATGCTTTTCAACCGTTCGCTGCCCACACCCGCCCGCCCGACTAGCATCACCACCCCAGACGGTTCTGACCTAGAATATGTGGACAACTATAAATACCTAGGTGTCTGGCTAGACTGTAAACTCCTTCCAGACTGATATTAAACATCTCCAATCCAAAATCAAATCTAGAATTGGCCTTCATTTTTGCAAAAAAGCCTCCTTCACTCACGCCGCAAAACTTACCCGAGTAAAACTGACTACCCTACCGATCCTCGACTTCGGCGATGTCATCTACAAAATAGCCTCCAACACTCTACTCAGCAAATTGGATGCAGTCTATCACAGTGCTATCTGTTTTGTTACCAAATCACCTTATACCACCCGCCACTGTGACCTGTATGCTCTAGTCGGCTGGCCCTCGCTACATATTTGTCGCCAGACCCACTGGCTCCAGGTCATCTATAAATCTATGCTAGGTAAAGCTCCGCCCTTTTCTCAGTTCACTGGTCACGATAACAACACCCACCCGTAGCACACGTTCCAGCAGGTATATCTCACTGATCATCCCCAAAGCCAACACCTGATTTGCCGCCTTTCCTTCCAGTTCTCTGCTGCCAGTGACTGCAACGAATTACAAAAATCGCTGAAGCTGGAGACTTATATTTCCCTCATCAACTTTAAACATCAGCTATCTGAGCAGCTAACCGATTGCTGCAGCTGTACATAGTCCATCTGTAAATTGCCCACCCAATCTACCTGCCTCATCCCCATACTGTTTTTATTTACTTCTCTGCTCTTTTGCACACCAGTATCTTTACTTGCACATCATCATCTGCTCATTTATCACTCCATTGTTAATCTGCTAAATTGTAATTCTTCTCTACTATGGCCTATTTATTGCCTACATCCTCATGCCTTTTGCACACACTATATATAGACTTTTTTTCTACTGTGTCATTGACTTGTTTATTGTGTTATTGGCTTGTTTATTGTTTATTCCATGTTATTCCATGTGTAACTCTGTGTTGTTGTCTGTGTCACACTGCTTTGCTTTATCTTGGCCAGGTCGCAGTTGTAAATGAGAACTTGTTCTCAACTAGTCTACCTGGTTAAATAAAGGTGAAATAAAAAATATAATTTTAACTAATTAAATACCATTGATGTTTAATATAAGCGTTTCAGCATTAAATATCCTTAATATTTGGGTTACTTATTTTTCTATGTAAATATGTCTTTGGTATTAATGTTTTGGTTCCAAACTGCTAGCAGTTGTGAAATAAAGTAATTAATTGGAAGAGTTGCAGAGTTTATTGAAAATAATGACATTGTTGATTAGATAGAGTACTTTTTTCATTAATTAGGCTATTTTCTCTTGAACAATATGGTCTATCCACTAGAAACTCATGGACAATATGGACACAGATATAAAAAATGAATACTATATACAGTATCAGTCAATGGTTTGGACACACCTACACATTCAAGGGTTTTTCTATATATTTTTTAACAATTTTCTACATTCAAAGTAGCCACCCTTTGCCTTGATGACAGCTTTGCACACTTTTGGCATTCTCTCAACCAGCTTCATGAGGTAGTCACCTGGAATGCATTTCAATTAACAGGTGTGCCTTGTTAAAAGTAAATTTGTGGAACTTCTTTCCTTCTTAATGCGTTTGAGCCAATCGGTTGTGTTGTGACAAGGTATACAGAAGATTTGGTCAAATACAAAGTTCATATTATGGCAAGAACAGCTCAAATAAGAAAAGAGAAATGACAGTCCATCATCACTTTAAGACATGAAGGTCAGTCTATACGGAACATTTCAAGAACTTTTCAAGAAGTTCCTTCAACCGCAGTAGCAAAAACCATCAAGCGCTATGATGAAACTGGCTCTCATGAGGACCGACACAGGAAAGGAAGACCCAGAGTTACCTCTTTTGCAGAGGATAAGTTCATTAGAGTTAACTGCACCTCAGATTGCAGGACAAATGAATGCTTCACGGAGTTCAAGTAACAGATACATCTCAACATCAACTGTTCAAAGGAGACTGTGTAAATCAAGCCTTCATGGTGAATTGCTGCAAGGAAACCACTATCGAAGGACACCAATAATAAGAAAATACTTGATGGGGCCAAGAAACACGAGCAATGGACATTAGACTGGTGGAAATCTGTCCTTTGGTCTGATGAGTCCAAATTTCTGATTTTCATTTCCAACTGCCGTGTCTTTGTGAGACACCGAGTAGATGAACGGATTATCTCCACGTGTGTTGTTCCCACCGTGAAGCATGGAGGAGGACGTGTGATGGTGTGGGGGTTCTTTGCTGGTGACACTGTCAGTGATTTATTTAGAATTCAAGGCACACTTAACCAGCATGGCTACCACAGCATTCTACAGCGATACGCCATCACAGCTGGTTTGCGCTTAGTGGGACTATCATTTGTTTTTCAATGGGACAATGACCCAAAACACACCTTCAGGCTGTGTAGGGGCTGTTTGACCAAGAAGGAGAGTGATGGATTGCTGCATCAGATGACCTGGCCTCCACAATCACCCGAACTCTACCAAATTGAGATGGTTTGGGATGAGTGGGACCACAGAGTGAAGGAAACGCAGCCAACAAGTGCTCAGCATATGTGGGTACTCCTTCAAGACTGTTGGACAAGCATTCCAGGTGACTACCTCATGAAGCTTGTTGTTAGAATTCCAAGAGTGTGCAAAGCTGTCATCAAGGCAACGTGTGGCTACTTTGAAGAATCTCAAATATAAAATATATTTAGAATAGTTTAACACTTTTTTGGTTACTTCGTGATTCCATATGTGTTATTTCATAGTTTTGCTGTCTTCACTATTATTCTACAATGTAGAAAACAGTAAAAATAAAGGAAAACCCTTGAATGAGTAGGTGTCTCCAAATTTTGACTGGTATTGTATATTAATTATTATAATTTTTTGTTATTTGAGCATTAATTACAAAAGTTATGGAACATTCCATAGGTAACTTTTACTACTATTACTATTTTTTATAAATGTTTATGTTCTGGCAAGTACAATGTACCTGCTTGTGTCCTGAATATCCTGACTAGAAATGTGTTGTTTTACAGGGTCAGCTGTAGTAGTACCGCACCCCTGGAGCAAATTAGGTTTAAGTGCCTTGCTCAAGGGTACAGACAGATTTATCACCTTATCGGCTTGGGGATTCGAACCAGTGACCTTTGGTTACTGGCCCAATGCTGCTAGGCTGTCTGCCGCCTGTAGATTGATGAAGGACTACAGTAGCTTCAGACATTAAGCTGATACCCATAGGCAGGTCCATGGGACCATATCAAATGCCTTTGCTGTTTGAATGATTCATGCTGGCTCAAACGCCCCTCTGTCTGCTGGCTCAAACGCCCCTCGAGGCCCGAGTCTACTGAGTGTAGTACTTTCAGGATCATCACAGGGATCATGGGACTAGCTTTCCCTTTTTCTCTCTGTTAATCTATCTCTCCATCACTCCCTTTCCATTCTCACTCTCTGTCTACAACCTCTTCTGTTTTCTCCCTTCGTATTCCCCTTTCTCCTTCTCTCTTCTCATCCTCTTTTCACAGTACTCCCTCTCATCTCTCAGTGCCGTATCATTACTATGAGCCCTCTGGCCCAGACGAATGCTCCCTGTATCTCTCCCACGAGCACAACCAGAGCGGCGGCCACCACCGCTTCATCACGGAGAAAACAGTGTTCGCCAACTGGGCCCAGAAGTATGACATCCACTTCTACCAGCCAGACTGGAGCCCATCCTCCACTCTCAATAGAAGCAGCTCACACACACCTGCTCCAGCTGTCTCCTGATACCAGACAGTCAGACTGACAGACAGAAAGGTCCACAGGACCCGTGGCGACCCGTCATTCAGGGCAGGTGGGGAAGAGCCCCACCTGTTTTGAGCCCCACCTGTTTAGCAAAAAAAGGATTTAAAAAAATAGTTTTCCCTGTTTTGCATGTTATTTTGGCATTAATACGTGTCACACATCAATCAGTTTGTAAACAATGTAAAAAAATATATAAAAAAATCGTTGAGTTAATAAAGCTGCATACAAACTCTCTTTTTTGCTTTCTTGAGTAAGGTAGATCCAAAATTCAGGTGTTTCAGACTAGCTTTGTGCTTTCTCTGGTGGTGGGGCAGCCAGTGGAAAATACAGAGCATAGGGGTTGGTAATGTTCTCTAGTTGCACCGTGATTGGCTCAGTGTTCTGTCACTCATGGGGACACTACGTCACCACAAAATCATCTACAGGTAGAGCTAAAGAATTCAAGCCCCTTGGGTGCTGCCATAGAGTTACATTAGAAGTGCCCATCTAAGAAGGCTCAAAGTCATTGGTCACAGAAAAAATGACGTCAAATCATGTTACATCTACAGTAGCTTTGATTAGACTGATCATGTCTACATCATACTTTCAAAATCTTAGCTAGCAAGCTAGCAGTCATCATCATGAATCAAGTCGACAATCTACTGGCAAATCCTTTTCTATCCTTGTCTATTGAAGAGAAATAATGAAGAGAAATTATAGATACAATGTATCTGTGCTCATTGGCCATAAACATTATACACACGTTGGAAATTGCAAATTCAACAATGAGTTGTTTGGAAGGAATCTGTGGCTAACTGCAAGCATTGCAAAGTAATCACTAGCCTGCTATTCCGTGGAGTGGGTGTGTGGTCCAAGTCTGGGTTTAAGGGTCTCTTTTCCAAGCTTAAAATTATAAACATTCAACATTGGCTATCCTGTCAATCCAGCATGACTTCTGCCATGATTAAAACAGCTGGAAACTCAGAACTGGGAAATCTCAGACTTCAGTGAGTTCAAGACAACTGGGAACTCGGGGAAAAAACAAGCTCCAGTTTTGAACGGTCATCCGACTTGGAACTTTCTAGAGCTCTGACCTGAAGATCACTGACGTCATCATGATTCAACCTTGTTTTTTTTCTTCAGATTTCCCAGTTGTCTTGAAAGCACCATAAATCCAGAGAATGCCAGACTTTGATGACAAAGTTTGATGGCCAAATTTGCCCAAGTGAGCATAGCACAACAAGGTGAGTCCAAAAATGTATTGTATGCTGCTGCGTAAATTATGTAATATGCCAGGGAGATATGTATACTGTAGCTAAGAAAGTAATACTAAGTGTATGTTGTGTAATAAACTGTTAGTAATCCATGTGCCTCAACCTAATAATTTGGTCACTTTTCCCCCCATATTTAGCCTTCTGTTCTGACTTGGTGGTGCACATGTAGCCTATAGCCTGTTTTAGAGAAATGTAATCATTGAATATTGTAAAAGCTTTCATTGCCTGCTTATATGCCCCCTTTATTTATCCTATGGTTCTGACTTGGAGTACAGGCAGAATATTGTAAGAACGGCCCATGTTCTAAATTTTGTCGCTGTTCATTTCAAAGTGCTGAACAAATAGTTATATTGACTACGTCCATCCTAGCTCCCTCATTAATGTCTTAACCTAAATTACGGATTGCCTCTTATCCGCTTGTTGTCCCCTTATGCCATAGTTTGTACATCTCAATTGTCAGTAGAAACCACATTTGTTTAAGCAAATCAGCCATATCTGCTATGTTTTTTTAAAAGGCAGTAAATGAAGCTGAATTAACTATTTTGCTGCCAAACAAGGCTCTGTTGATAGCCAGGTGTAGCAGTGGTAAGGTGTTGGGACTCTGCTGTTGGGACAGCTTTATGTAGGCCCAAACAGTTTGTGGGCACCGTTTGTAACCATTATATTGCAATTAATGCATTGTTTAGTGTTGTGTTGTGGCTTTGCTAGCATGCATCAAAAACGTTTGCCCAACCAAGATGTACATGCTAAAATCGACACTGCCCAGGCACTGGGGAAGACATGGCTGTGTGTTTGGACTCTAACACTCTGATTTTCCCCATCCTCTCCCTGTGTTCCATATGGGAGACTCTGGAAGAAGTGGAATGGTACAAGCTGCTGCTGGATAAGTAGACTTCAAGGAAGTGGGTAGCTGCTTTCTTAAGAAGTGGGTAGCTGCAAGTAAGATGAAGCCAACAGACATGGCAGCTCTGCTTCTGGCTCCTAAGCAACTTTGCAGTATTTCGTTTTTTTGTGTGTTATTTCTTACACTATTAGCCCAGAATGTTTTTTGTGTTATTACATACAGCCGGAAATAACTTTTGGATATTAGAGCGGCGGTAACTCACCAGCAATACGACCAGGAATACGACTTTCCCAAATGTAATCCTTTGTTTGCACCCTCCCACTACAATTTAACATATCCCAGAGGCTGCACCAAGACGCCACCGGTGGAGAAGACGTATTCGGAGTGGATTTCTAGTCCGACTCAGGAGGCGGGCACACCATCCACTTCTTCTGAGTATATTACTTGCTTATGTTCAGTCTCTGGACAATAAAGTAGACCAGATCAGGGCAAGGATCTCCTTAAAGAGAGACATCTGAGACTGTAACATACTCTGTTATACGGAATCGTGTCTCTCTCTGGATATACTGTCCCCGTCCATAGACCCAGCTCGGTTCTCAGTACATTGCGCAGACAGAAATAAAGAACTCTCTGGGAAGAAGAAGGGCAGTGGAGTATGTTTCATGATTAACTACTCATTGTGTGATTGTGATAACATACAGAAACTCAAGTCCTTTTGTTCACCTGACCTAGGATACCTCACAATCAAATGCCGACCATATTACCTCCCAAGAGGATTCTCTTCGGTTATAGTCACAGCCGTGTATATTCCCCCTCAAGCCGATACTACAACGGCCCTCAAGGAACTACACTGGACTTCATGCAAACTCGAAACCACATATCCTGAGGCTGCATTTATTGTAGCTGGGGATTTTAACAAAGCACATTTCAGGAAAACGCTACTGTAGTTCTATCAACACATTGACTGTAGTGCTCGCTCTGGGAAAACACTCAACCACTGCTATTTTCTCTTCCGGGATGCCTACAAGGCCCTCCCCCGCTCTTCCTTTGGCAAATTAGATCATGACTCCATTTTGCTGCTCCCTTCCTATAGGCAGAAACTCAAACAGGAGGTACCCATGCTCATGTCCTTTCAACCCTGGACTGACCAATCAGAATCCATGCTTCAAGGTTGTTTTGATCACGCAGACTGGGATATGTTCCGGGTAGCCTCTGGTAATATCATTGATGTATGCACGGACACGGTGACTGAGTTCATCAGGTAGGGCATAGGGGATGTTGTTCCCACTGTGACTATTAAAACCTAGTCAAACCAAAAATCGTGGATAGATGGTAGCATTCGTGCTAAACTGAAAGCATGAACCACCGCATTTAACCATGGGAAGGTGACTGGGAATATGGTCGAATACAAACAGTGTAGTTAGTCCCTCCGTAAGGCAATCAAACAAGCAAAACATAGGTACATAGACAAAGTGGAGTCGTAATTCAATGGAACAGACATGAGACGTATGTGGCAGGATCTCAAGGCAATCACGGATTACAAAGGGAATTACAACCAGTCACATCGCGGACACCGATGTCTTTCTTCAAGACAAGATAAACACCTTCTTCGCCTGCTATGCGAATAACACAGTGCCATCGACGTGTCCCGCTCCCAAGGACTGTGGGTTCTCATTCTCCGTGGCCGGCATGAATAAGACATTTAAGAGTGTTAACCCTAGCCACGTCCTCAGAGCATGCACAGACCAGCTGGATGGAGTGTTTACGGACATATTCAATCTCTCCCTATCCCAGTCTGTTGTCCCTACTTGCTCAAGATGTCCACCATTGTTCCTGTACCCAAGAAAGCAAAGGTAACTGAACTAAATGACTATCGCCTCATAGCACTCACTTCTGTCATCATGAAGTGCTTTGAGAGGCTAGTTAAGGATCATATAACCTCTACCTTACCTGACACCCTAGATCCACTTCAATTGGCTTGCCGCCCCAATAGATCCACAGATGATCGCATAGCCATTGCACTGCACACTTCCCTATCCCACCTGAACAAGAGGAGTACCTGTGTAAGAATGCTGTTCATTGTCTATTGCTCAGCCTTCAACACCATAGTACCCCCAAGCTCATCAAGCTTGGGACCTGGGTCTGAACCCCCTGTGCAACTGGGTCCTGGACTTCCTGACAGGCCTCCCCCAGGTGGTGAAGGTAGGAAACAACACCTCCACTTCACTGATCCTCAACACTGGGGCCCCACAAGGGTGCGTACTCAGCCCCTCCTGTACTCCCTGTTCAACCATGACTGCGTGGTTGCACACGTCTCTAACTCAATCATCAAGTTTTCAGACGACACAACCATAGTAGGCCTGATTACCAACAGCGCCTCTTTAACCTCAGGAGGCTGAAGAAATTTGGCTTGGCCCCTAACACCCTCACAAACTTTTACAGATGCACAATTGAGAGAATCTTGTCTGGCTGTATCACCGCCTGGTATGGCAACTGCACCAACCTAAACCGCAGGGTGGTGCGGTCTGCACAACGCATCACCGGGGGCACACTGCCTGCCCTCCAGGAAACCTACAGCACCAATGTCACAGGAAGGCCAAAAAGATCATTAAGGACATCAACCACCCGAGCCACGGCCTGTTCATCCCCCGATCATCCAGAATGCTAGATCAGTACAGGTGCATCAAAGCTGGGGCCGAGAGACTGAAAAACAGCTTCTATCTCAAGGCCATCAGACTGTTAAATAGCCATCACCAGCCGGCTACCACCCAGTTACTCAACCCTGCACCTTCAACCCTGCACCTCGATATACATAGACATGGAATCACTGGTCACTTTAATAATGTTTACATACTGCTGTATTCTATTCTACTGTATTTGTTTTACAAACATTTATCTAAACCCGCAATAACATCTGCTAAGTATGTGTGTGTGACCAATATACTTTTATTTGAACTTGACTTGATTTATGGCAGTGTATACCCATAAGGAAGTGTCTCGAGAATGTGTTAGTACTAGGTTGACAATTTGTGTGATGTTTCATACCAGAACCATTCATTGGATGTTTCAAAAATAGCATGTTGTTACTGTATATTACCCAACGACTAAAATGTACTGTACGTAAGGATAACATTTATTCATATGGAAATGTTATCTGTTCTATGGCTGCACAGTTTGAACATACTTTTTCTTTGGTTTTCAACGTCTTTTGGAATTGGATGTCACAATTAAAACCTAAAGGCACTTTTTGTATTGTACAAATATGAAGGTTACTGTATTGAATGCATACATTTGTAGTATATCCTTGTCTAAGGCATTGCAAGAGGCTACACAATTGCTGGGGCTTCTGAAGCAGATGGAGGCTTGAGAGAAGGGCCAAGTAGACCAGCATGGCAGTACTCTAAGCAATGAGTCGTCGTGTTTCTAAAGCCAAACTTTAAAACAAAAAGCCAAAGGCATATTAACAGTACAGAGCATTAATAGTTAATGGATGGTAGAAATGAGCCGATCAAAGTGTTGAGAGCATACTATTCGATCCCAACCCTGCAGGTTGATTCATAGTAAAGGATCCTCAGCATGCTATCTGTCCACTCCTCGTGGGTGAAAGAGCACAGTGCTTGTTTTAGAATTCCACCCAAGCCCTCCCGTGGCTCTCCTGTACCGGCTGCTGCTGAGAGGACATTGGCCTGCTGCCTACTCTGCTGTTCATGTTGCCACTACACCATGAGAGCCAGTGCTGATGTGGAATCCCAAAAAGGTTGGGGCCACAAAGACGACCCTTCGGATTTCATGCTATGTGCACCGCGTCCTCCTGAGACCTGGAACATGTGCTCGGCACACCAATGACCATTCCTGGAGTGGAACGGTTGGATTGAAGGGCTTTAAAGGACAAGCTGAGTTTAAACAAGCCTGGTTCTCAATTTGTCCAGTCCCTGTAATCACACTCTCGGGCGACATGGTGATTATGTTTGACCTTACCTGGTCAAATACAGACGATAAACAAAGGTTGGGAAATATGGTGGAAATAAGGTTTTGGGTGATACAAAATACAGTTTGTGATTACAAACGGTATTTACATTCAAGTCAGCTTTCTTTGGTCTTGTTGGAAAATGTTAGTATGAGTTTTATAGGACCAAAAGTGCCAAGGTGGTGTATTTGGTTCACAAATAATGAACAGTCTTGTCCTGCATATTTGACCTGGGAATCCTTTCAACAGTGCTGAACTTTCTCCCCTTAGAAAGCCTACAGTTTGTGGACGCGTTACAGTATGTGTCAGGATTTGAAACCTCTTTAAGTTGAGTCGGAGGAGAAAGAGCCAATGTTCCATAGTCTGACACTTTAATCTCCTGAGCAGCAATTTCTAGCATGACACAAATCCCCATTACTGACATAGATAAGCTCTGGCGCTAAATTACAGAAATTACAAATGTGGATAGACCCTGGTTGTAGGGGATATGGTTTTAAGATGTTTTGGTGGTGATTCTTAAAAATAACATCATCCTCCAGTGGGACCAAACTGTTTTCTACGATTCAGTATAGGAAAAGATTACATAGCCTACCCACATACAATACTAAGCCTAACCACATCCAATACTGAGCCTACTCTTGTGGAAAACTAGATCAAAAGATTAACGCAGACACTATTTAATGATATAATAGAAACATCTTTAATCAAGCAGCTGCTGGGGATATCTATCTCTGATTTCACAGGGAAGAACTCAAAGAGTAAATGGTTCCATGTCCCTTATATCGTGAGAGGTGAGAATACAATCATATTATTACACAACAGTTCTATATACCAGTAAGAGTTCCAGAACACAATGGCCTTGTGTTAGTGTAACTGGCTCTGTACCGGTACCTCTCTGCGTTATGTTCTGGTGAGGTGTAGGTGGAAGACAAGGCTCTGTACCGGTACCTCTCTGCGTTATGTTCTGGTAAGGTGTAGGTGGAAGACAAGGCTCTGTACCGGTATCTCTCTGCGTTATGTTCTGGTGAGGTGTAGGTGGAAGACAAGGCTCTGTACCGGTACCTCTCTGCGTTATGTTCTGGTGAGGTGTAGGTGGAAGACAAGGCTCTGTACCGGTACCTTTCTGCGTTATGTTCTGGTGAGGTGTAGGTGGAAGACAAGGCTCTGTACTGGTACCTCTCTGCGTTATGTTCTGGTAAGGTGTAGGTGGAAGACAAGGCTCTGTACCGGTACCTTTCTGCGTTATGTTCTGGTAAGGTGTAGGTGGAAGACAAGGCTCTGTACCGGTATCTCTCTGCGTTATGTTCTGGTGAGGTGTAGGTGGAAGACAAGGCTCTGTACTGGTACCTCTCTGCGTTATGTTCTGGTGAGGTGTAGGTGGAAGACAAGGCTCTGTACCGGTACCTCTCTGCGTTATGTTCTGGTGAGGTGTAGGTGGAAGACAAGGCTCTGTACTGGTACCTCTCTGCGTTATGTTATGGTAAGGTGTAGGTGGAAGACAAGGCTCTGTACCGGTACCTCTCTGCGTTATGTTCTGGTAAGGTGTAGGTGGAAGACAAGGCTCTGTACCGGTACCTTTCTGCGTTATGTTCTGGTGAGGTGTAGGTGGAAGACAAGGCTCTGTACTGGTACCTCTCTGCGTTATGTTATGGTAAGGTGTAGGTGGAAGACAAGGCTCTGTACTGGTACCTCTCTGCGTTATGTTCTGGTAAGGTGTAGGTGGAAGACAAGGCTCTGTACCGGTACCTCTCTGCGTTATGTTCTGGTAAGGTGTAGGTGGAAGACAAGGCTCTGTACCGGTATCTCTCTGCGTTATGTTCTGGTAAGGTGTAGGTGGAAGACAAGGCTCTGTACTGGTACCTCTCTGCGTTATGTTATGGTAAGGTGTAGGTGGAAGACAAGGCTCTGTACCGGTACCTCTCTGCTTTATGTTCTGGTAAGGTGTAGGTGGAAGACAAGGCTCTGGACACAGTTCTGCCAGTTGTCTCTCTTTTAATGACTGAATGGAATGGATACAAATACAAGGCAAAAGTTCATGCTGCTGTTCTGGACACATACAAGTACATTTGCCTCTCCTCATCACACTCTGAGCAAACTGAGTAGTAAAAGCATCAACAAAAAAATACATTGTACAAAATGTACATGTTCATATTTTCAAAAGACTCACATTTCTTTTTATAAATGTTGTACACCAATACACTAATAATTTGCTAATAAGTGCTAAATATTTCTTAGAGAGTGTACTATTGTACCTGAGGCATTCTAATGAAGCAACAACGCCATTTTTGACATGAACGGACAGGTAACAAAATGAACGAAAGCTAACTACGCACATTAAACATAAAATACAAAATCGTCACATTTCACAACATACCTTAGTGAAATGGATACTGTAATAAAACAGGCAGGGAGCAGGTCTCGAACCCTCAACCTTCTAGCCTGAAGTCCAGCGCGTTATCGACTGTGCCGCAAAAGCATGCTGAAGCTGCAGAGTCGATATCTGAGCTTATAAACTCAGGGTGTTACACAACTCCCTCTTTTCAAAGAGCGCGTCCTCGCGCTAGCTTGCGACTCCACGCCTTATAGGAACGCGCTCACTGGCCAAGCACACACATTGTCGTGGATGCAAGGTCCGATCACTTCTGACACCAATGTAATGAAACAGGCAGGGAGCAGGTCTCAAAACCTCGACCTTCTAGCCCGAAGTCCAGTGCGCTATCGACTGTGCCCCAAAAGCATGCTCCAGCGGCAGAGTCGATATCCGAGCTTATAAACCCAGGGTGTCACAACGTCTGGAGTGGTGGGTGCAGAGTCAAACGCAGAGAGCAGAGGATACTGGGGAAACCGGAATATATTTACGTTTCCAAAGCTAACGCCCAAAACAACAGGAGAAATAAATACAAAATTGTCCAACCCAACACAGGGCACAAACGGACAGGAACACTACACGCACAACCTGACTAACAGAAAACAAGCCCGCACAAAAACAGGCGGGCCTAACCGGCTTAAATAGTCCTGAATCAAAAACAAAATAAGAGACAGGTGCAACCAATAAGACAAAACAAACAGAAAACGAAAAGGGGATCGGTGGCAGCTAGTAGACCGACCACGACGCCCGAACAGGCAGGGGAGCCACCTTCGGTGGGAGTCGTGACACAGGGTCGTTACAATACAAATACAAGGCAAAAGTTAATGCTGCCGTCTGGACTCCCATACAAGTATATTTGCCTGGTAAAAGACTGCGCAGAATGCCCGTGAAAGTGGCCCTATCCCCCAACAAAGCTAACGGTTGCTGGGCTAGCCTTGTAAAGTTGCACTCGAACATTGTCCCCATTCACATTAATATATATTCCTATAAACAGGAATCCAACACTAAATCAATGACAATATAACTTTTGCTTGTCTTTTCCTGTGCATTTGTGAACATGTGCATTCAAAAGACCAGAGCATACATAACACATACCTCTCCTCATCACGCTCTGAGCAAACTGAGGAGTAAGAGCATGGCTCCCGTTGATGACATCACAGCATTAACACAATTTAGAAAATAAATACAATAAAATAGTTCACTCTTGAAAGTAATGTAATATATCTCAAAATAACCTTAAAATAATACATTTAAATAAATATGAGGGATTTTTGGTGAAATAGACCAAGTATATTTTACACCTGTTACATTAGGATGTAGATATAACAGGACTATGAAAGGCATAACATCACAGTTCAACACAGAACATATGCCTTAAGAAGTTACAACAGCTCACCCTAAATTCTTCCACCACAATTCCCCATTTGTTGCCATGGAAACCATAAGCATCACCATACATGATATCCGTCTTTCGAATGGGACGTTAAACGGGTGTCCTGACTCTATGAGGTCATTAAAGATCCCATGGCACTTATCGTAAGAGTAGGGGTGTTAACCCCGGTGTCCTGGCTAAATTCCCAATCTGGCCCTCAAACCATCACGGTCACCTAATAATCCCGAGTTTACAATTGGCTCATTCATCCCCCTCCTCTCCCCTGTAACTTTTCCCCAGGTCGTTGCTGTAAATGAGAACGTGTTCTCAGTCAACTTACCTGGTAAAATAACGGATAAACGGGAAATTGACATTGACATTTTACACAGAAAGGAGGGGTCTGAATGGAACTACTGAAAGGTAACTTAATAATAATAATCTGGGGAAAAGGGAGGTTCCCTGTGCCCAAGAACATGAAGGTAACCTGCCTAAATAACTACCGACCCATAGCACTCACGTCTGTAGCCATGAAGTGCTTTGAAAGGTTGGTAATGGCTCACATCAACACCATTATCCCAGAAACCCTAGAACCACTCCAATTTGCATACTGCCCCAACAGATCCACAGATGATGCAAACTCTATTGCACTCCACACTGGCCTTTCCCCACTTGACAAAAGGAACACATGCGTGAGAATGCTATTCATTGACTACAGCTCAGCGTTCAACACCATAGTGCCCTCCAAGCTCATCACTAAGCTAAGGACCCTGAGACTAAATACCTCCCTCCCCCACAGGAGACTGAAAAGATTTGGCATGCGTCCTCAGATCCTCAAAAAGTTATACAGCTGCACCATCGAGAGCATCCTGACTGGTTGCATCACCGTCTGGTATGGCAACTGCTCGGCCTCCGACCACAAGGCACTTCAGAGGGTAGTGAGTACGGCCCAGTACATCACTGGGTCCAAGCTTCCTGCCATCCAGGACCTCTATACCAGGTGGTGTCAGAGGAAGGCCCAAAAAATTACCAAGGTCTCCAGCCACCCTAGTCATAGACTGTTCTCTCGGCAAGCGGTACGGGAGCGCCAAGTCTGGGTCCAAAAGGCTTCTTAACAGCTTCTACCCCCAAGCCATAAGACTGTTGAACAGTTAATCAAATGGCTACCTGGACTATTTGTGTTGTCCCCACTCCATACCCCATTTTTGCGCTGCTGCCATTCTCTGTTTATTAACTATGCATAGTCACTTTACCTCTACCTGCATGTACATATTACCTCAATTATCTCAACTAACCAGTGCCCCCTCACATTGACTCTATACCGGTACCCCCTTTATATAGCCTCACTACAGTTATTTTATTGTTGCTCCTAATTATTATTATTATTTATTTTAAAACGTTTTTTTATAAACTCCAGTTTATTTTAGTAAATACTTTCTTAACACTTTTTTTCTTAAAACTTCATTGTTGGTTAAGCATTTCACTGTAAGGTCTACACCTGTTGTATTCGGCGCATATGACAAATAAAGTTTTATTTTATTTGTCACGCCCTGGCCTTAGTTATCTTTGTTTTCTTTATTATTTTAGTTAGGTCAGGGTGTGACATGGGGGATGTATGTTTTTTTGTTGAGTCTAGGGTGTTTGTATTTTATAGGGGGTTTTGTAGAGTGTATGGGGTTGTGTTCCTGTGTCAGTGTTTGTGCCACACGGGACTGTTTTCGTTCGTTTCGTTTGTTAGTTTATTCCTGTTCATTGCGTTCTTCGTTGTCTGTAAGTTCACATGTTCAGGTCTGTTTACGTTGTTTGTTATTTTGTAGTTGTTCAAGTGTTCTTCGTCTTCGTTTAAAATAAACGAGATTATGTATTCAACCCACGCTGCATTTTGGTCCGATCCTTGCTCCTCCTCAGACGAGGAGGAAAACGAACGTTACATTATTTTATTCATAGGGATCGAGGTCATGTCGATGGCAGTAGGCACTATCATATCCAATAGGGCAATTTGGATCCCCAATAAAGGGTGAAACAGTGGTGAAATCCGCCAGGTCATTGAAGTTTACTTCTGTGGGCATGGCCATCTGGGGAGGAGAAGATACTGCTGTTTCACATAATCTCCTCACCAATGTCATCAGGCATGAGAACAGACAGAATGATTGCACAAGGACTCCCACCAGGGTTAGTAGACCTTGCAACATGAGAGTTCCAATGTTCCCCATGCAAACAGATCTCAACGCCAACCATTATCTAGATTGTTTACAGTGGCTACCACCTACAGTATCTGATAGTTGCAACAGACTCAGAAACCCCATTGGAGGAATCCGGAATGTAAATACAACATTCTGTCCTCATCACCACACATATCCGCTAGGACAATATCCGAAGCCTATCTATTTTGTAAAACCAATGTAGGTGTACCCACAAGTTCAGCAGTTAATTCTTCCAAAGCAGTGGTAGTAGCATTAACCATTCGTTCTAATTCATTGGCTAGTTCTTGAATGGAATCAATCCCAGTTGTCATGCCATAATTTGGAATTAGTGCAGAGACATTTTTTTTTGCAGGGCCAACTACAATGGTCCTTCTATACGATTGAAAGAGAGGGGGATTTGGGGGTACTGGGGTAACACGCACAACAGGAACAACATAGGAAGCATAGCAGGACCCTGACCAATTTGTAGGCTGATAATAGTACACTTTCCCCCTACACACATACTGTACATAGTTCCATTTACTGAGGAAGTAGGTTTAGCATACACACTGACATTCTTAAGTTTATAACGTATGCCCAATGACATGTTAGGAGGGAATGTTCCATTTGTCAACAGTAAGGGCAGGGTTATGTTATTGTAGACAGAAAGGTTATACTTACACTGACTTTCCCCCAACTGGAGACCGGTTCCTTTTGCTATATCAAATCAAATGTATTTATATAGCCCTTCGTACATCAGCTAATATCTCGAAGTGCTGTACAGAAACCCAGCCTAAAACCCCAAACAGCAAGCAATGCAGGTGTAGAAGCACGGTGGCTAGGAAAAACTCCCTAGAAAGGCCAAAACCTAGGAAGAAACCTAGAGAGGAACCAGGCTATGAGGGGTGGCCAGTCCTCTTCTGGCTGTGCCGGGTGGAGATTATAACAGAACATGGCCAAGATGTTCAAATGTTCATAAATGACCAGCATGGTCAAATAATAATAATCAAAGTAGTTATCGAGGGTGCAGCAAGTCAGCACCTCAGGAGTAAATGTTAGTTGGCTTTTCATAGCCGATCATTAAGAGTATCTCTACCGCTCCTGCAGTCTCTAGAGAGTTGAAAACAGCAGGTCTGGGACAGGTAGCACATCCTGTGAACAGGTCAGGGTTCCATAGCCGCAGGCAGAACAGTTGAAACAGGAACAGCAGCACGACCAGGTGGACTGGGAACAGCAAGGAGTCATCATGCCCGGTAGTCCTGACGCATGGTCCTAGGGCTCAGGTCCTCCGAGAGAGAGAAAGAAAGAGAGAAGGAGAGAATTAGAGAGAGCATACTTAAATTCACACAGGACACCGGATAAGACAGGAGAAGTACTCCAGATATAACAAACTGACCCTAGCCCCCCGACACATAAACTACTGCAGCATAAATACTGGAGGCTGAGACAGGATGGGTCAGGAGACACTGTGGCCCCATCCGATGATACCCCCGGACAGGGCCAAACAGGAAGGATATAACCCCACCCACTTTGCCAAAGCACAGCCCCTGCACCACTAGAGGGATACCTTCAACCACCAATTTACAATCCTGAGACAAGGCCGAGTATAGCCCACAAAGATCTCTGCCACGGCACAAACCAAGGGGGGGGCGCCAACCCAGACAGGAAGATCACGTCAGTGACTCAACCCTATATAACACGTAACCTGGGAGAGAGTAGGCCAGGGTGATGGGTTGCTTGGGCAGACAGGTGGGATTATTAAAATCAAATCTTCTCATATTAAAAACCTTATTCTCCACCCAATCAAGTTATCTGTCTGTAAGATTACCTGCTTTGGTCCATAAAAATGTTTCATAAGCACAGAGGGGTATTGCTAGTAATGTCATAGTCTCAGCACTGTCTGGTAACAATCCACAACCACAACAATCTGATGTCATAGTCTCAGCACTGTCTGGTAACAATCCACAACCACAACAATCTGATGTCATAGTCTCCGCACTGTCTGGTAACAATCCACAACCACAACAATCTGATGTTATAGTCTCAGCACTGTCTGGTAACAATCCACAACCACAACAATCTGATGTTATAGTCTCAGCACTGTCTGGTAACAATCCACAACCACAACAATCTGATGTCATAGTCTCCGCACTGTCTGGTAACAATCCACAACCACAACAATCTGATGTTATAGTCTCAGCACTGTCTGGTAACAATCCACAACCACAACAATCTGATGTTATAGTCTCAGCACTGTCTGGTAACAATCCACAACCACAACAATCTGATGTTATAGTCTCAGCACTGTCTGGTAACAATCCACAACCACAACAATCTGATGTTATAGTCTCAGCACTGTCTGGTAACAATCCACAACCACAACAATCTGATGTTATAGTCTCCGCACTGTCTGGTAACAATCCACAACCACAACAATCTGATGTTATAGTCTCAGCACTGTCTGGTAACAATCCACAACCACAACAATCTGATGTCATAGTCTCCGCACTGTCTGGTAACAATCCACAACCACAACAATCTGATGTCATAGTCTCAGCACTGTCTGGTAACAATCCACAACCACAACAATCTGATGTCATAGTCTCAGCACTGTCTGGTAACAATCCACAACCACAACAATCTGATGTCATAGTCTCAGCACTGTCTGGTAACAATCCACAACCACAACAATCTGATGTTATAGTCTCAGCACTGTCTGGTAACAATCCACAACCACAACAATCTGATGTCATAGTCTCAGCACTGTCTGGTAACAATCCACAACCACAACAATCTGATGTTATAGTCTCAGCACTGTCTGGTAACAATCCACAACCACAACAATCTGATGTCATAGTCTCAGCACTGTCTGGTAACAATCCACAACCACAACAATCTGATGTTATAGTCTCAGCACTGTCTGGTAACACTCCACAACCACAACAATCTGATGTTATAGTCTCAGCACTGTCTGGTAACAATCCACAACCACAACAATCTGATACATTCTGTAGTACAGAGACATTACTAGCTAATTGTAAGAAAGTGTTCGACCCCGGGGGAAACCCCCTAATGTTCATGCCCTCTTTTTCTTATCTTCAGGTAGGCGGGGTCACCAGGGTGGAGATTCAGGTCAGTGTGGTCATCCCCCTGAGGAAACCGGTTCTCGTTGGAGCAGAGAGGTCGGGGAGAGCTTACTAGTACGTTCAGTCGCCTCTTGCTCAAAGTCTGTTACCACCCAGAGGATGCCCACAGCCCCAATGGTTGAGAGTCCCAGGGTAAGCAGAGAGCCCCTACTGGGTTCTAGGAGGTCCCAGGATAAGTAGAGAGCCCCTACTGGGTTATAGCAGGTGCCAGGGTAAGCAGAGACCCCTACTTGGTTCTAGGAGGTCCCAGGGTAAGCAGAGTGCCCCTACTGGCCTGTAGGAGGTCCCAGGGTAAGCAGAGTGCCCCTACTGGGTTGTAGCAGGTGCCATGGTAAGCAGAGAGCCCCTACTGGGTTCTAGGAGATACCAGGGTAAGCAGAGAGCCCCTACTGGGTTCAAGGAGGTCCCAGGGTAAGCAAAGTGCCCCTACTGGGTTCTAGGAGGTCCCAGGGTAAGCAGAGAGCCCCTATTGGGTTCTAGGAGGTCCCAGGGTAAGCAGAGTGCCCCTACTGGCCTGTAGGAGGTCCCATGGTAAGCAGAGTGCCCCTATTGGGTTCTAGGAGGTCCCAGGGTAAGCAGAGTGCCCCTATTGGGTTCTAGGAGGTCCCAGGGTAAGCAGAGTGTCCCTATTGGGTTCTAGGAGGTCCCAGGGTAAGCAGAGTGCCCCTATTGAGTTCTAGGAGGTCCCAGGGTAAGCAGAGTGCCCCTACTGGGTTCTAGGAGGTCCCAGGGTAAGCAGAGTGCCCCTACTGGCCTGTAGGAGGTCACAGGGTAAGCAGAGAGCCCCTACTGGGTTCTAGGAGGTCCCAGCGTAAGCAGAGTGCCCCTACTGGGTTCTAGGAGGTCCCAGCGTAAGCAGAGTGCCCCTACTGGGTTCTAGAAAGTCCCAGGGTAAGCAGAGACCCCTACTGGGTTATAGGAGGTCCCAGGGTAAGCAGAGAGCCCCTATTGGGTTCTAGGAGGTGCCAGGGTAAGCAGAGTGCCCCTACTGGGTTCAAGGAGGTCCCAGGGTAAGCAGAGAGCCCCTATTGGGTTCTAGGAGGTCCCAGGGTAAGTAGAGAGCCCCTACTGGGTTCTAGCAGGTGCCAGGGTAAGCAGAGTGCCCCTACTGGGTTCTATGAGGTCCCAGGGTAAGCAGAGTGCCCCTACTGGCCTGTAGGAGGTCCCAGGGTAAGCAGAGAGCCCCTACTGGGTTCTAGGAGGTCCCAGGGTAAGAAGAGTGCCCCTACTGGCCTGTAGGAGGCCCCATGGTAAGCAGAGAGCCCCTACTGGGTTCTAGGAGGTACCAGGGTAAACAGAGAGCCCCTACTGGATTCTAGGAGGTCCCGGGGTAAGCAGAGAGCCTCTACTGTGCTCTAGGAGGTCCAAGGGTAAGCAGAGAGCTACTACTGGGTTCTAGGAGGTCCCAGGGTAAGCAGAGTGCCCCTACTGGGTTCTAGGAGGTCCAAGGGTAAGCAGAGAGCCACTACTGGGTTCTAGGAGGTCCCAGGGTAAGCAGAGAGCCACTACTGGGTTCTAGGAGGTCCCAGGGTAAGTAGAGAGCCCCTGCTGAGTTATAGGTGTATAAAGAGTAACATCTTCTTCTGGCTCTGCTACTTGCTTATAGTGGGAGGCGTGGATCCAGGTGTCTTTCCCTAAGCACTTTACCACCGTTAGGAGGAGATCGTGGTGAGGACGATCATCTGGGGGAGTTTGGGCAGCAGAGACCTTTCAGTGAACAGCTCGTTAGTCAGTTAGTCAGAGCTATACAGTTAGTCAGAGCTATACAGTTAGTCAGAGCTATACAGTACTTCATCATAGTGTCATCCAACAGATGCAGATCTGGGACTGCAGCTGGTGGTGACGTGGGGGTCCTCATGGGATGGGCCATCAGTACCTCATGTGGACTGAGGCTAGTTTTCCTGACTGGGTAGAAATGCATTGAAAACAAGGCGATGGGTAGCACATCCATCCAGGTAAATCCTGTTAGAGCACATATTTTTGCCATTTTATTTTTCAGATCTCCATTATTGTGTTCCTCAAGTCCAGATCTTTCCGGGTGAAACGGTACATGCAAATTTCTCTTAACTTGCATCATGTCACAATACACTGTAGTTTTTTCATTATCTTCAAGTTGAAATGTGTCCCCTTATCACTATCTAAACTTTGTGGTACACCGAATCGTGTAACAATGTCTTGTAACAAGCACTTAGCCACAGTCTTTGCTTCCTCATTTGATGTGGGGAAGGCTTCAATACATTTGGAGTAGCTGTCAATCATTACCAACATGTCTTTTTTTCTTTTACAGTCAGGCATGTCAACAAAATCAATTTATATATTTATTAAAGGGTCCCAGAGGACTGGTAGGCGAGACAAAGAGGTACTTGCTTTCATGCATTGTGTTCTTGACAAATTAGACCTTGGGCAAAGATTTGTGCAGCGATCGTAGTAAATTTGATTGCATACCATTCTTTTCTACAACCACTTACCATTCCTTCTTCGGACACATGACTCATACCGTGATTTATTTTTTAAATCTTTATTTAACTAGGCATGTCAGGTAAAAACAAATTCTTATTTACAATGACAGACTAGGAACAGTGGGTTAACTGCCTTGTTCAGGGGCAGAACAACAGATTTTTACATTGTCAGGTTGGGGATTTGATCTTGCAACCTTTCGGTTACTAGTCCAACGCTCTAACCACTAGGCTACCTGTCGCCCCGATGCATCCCTCAACAACAAAAAACACTGCCTGTGAAATAAAAATAAACAAAATCTGAATAACAAATACAATTAGAATTACAACCCTTGATACCTCCATAAGGAAATCATTTTATACCATAAGGGAATTCAAGGAACCTTTGTACTTTCTTCAGGGGTAGCACCCTGTCTCTCTCCTTCTCGCAAGTCATTTTATTTGTTTGCCCTTTAAGGTGCGTCCTTTCTAACCGTGAAGAACCTACTAAACCCAAAGAGAAAAATCCCACACGATAAATCAGACATGGTATTAACACCACTAACAAATATGCATAAGTATAGATGAGGGGGTTGTGTGTGTGTCTGCTGGTGTGTGTGTGGTAAAAATGAAAGGGCAAAAACAAACAAATGGCCAGGCTTTACTTAATTTGGGTGCTCCCGCAGCAACCAAGTACTGCAAAGTTTTACTAACTGCTCTCCCAAGGCACCCGCCTCAGGAAGAATTTACTGCAGAGTACTGAGAGTACTGCAGAGTTTTACTAACTGCTCTCCCAAGGCACCTGCCTCAGGAAGAATTTCAAAGGGAGAGACAGAATCATTGTTCAACTCATCAAAAAACGTGGTAGTGGACCTTGAAGAAAAAATAAACATGTACTGAGTTTTCACTAGTCTACATCTCAATCAGTCCTAAAAATGCAATATTCAGTACTGCTATGCCTATAGTACCATCCTTCAAATTACTAAGATATTGCATTATTAGAGTGCTATCTGAAAGCCACTAATAACATATTACCATTCGCATACTGTCAACACACATTCAATTTGATAACTGATAGTACCATGAATCTTTCAATTTGACTGTCTTTATCACTGTCTTTCAATGTTACCTACTCACAAATTGGTTTAGAACTTAATCATTGGGGATATCAATAAAAACTCTATCGGGAGTACAATAAGTTGTAGCCTTATGTTTAGTTAACAAGTCTTCACCTAGCAAGTTAAGCGGTTGAGTGGGTGAATACAGAAAATCATGTTCAACATTAATTGGTCCTATTGAACAGGGTATGTGTTTGTTTCAAAATGTATTACTGAGGTTTGAGGAAATCCCAAAAGCATTAATAGTTTTGTTGGTTAGGGGTAGGTAAAGTCCTGTAACTTTACCAAAAGTGGATGTAGTGGCTCCCGTATCTACCAACATCGGAATTTCATTCCCTTGTATTTTTACCATAATGTTGGGCTATATTGGTCTTGTTTAATCTGTGGGTATTGCTGTATTAAAGATGTTGTTTCCCTGAGGGGCGTCCCTATTCTGATCTGTATCCTCGTCTTTGCGGTTCCAATCTCCTTGGACACTCATTTTTCCAGTGGGTGGGGTTGTGACAAAAGAAACAGCCCTCATTATCTATTCCTATTATCCCTACTACTATCCCCCCTGGCTGCTCCGTTGTCACCACCCCAATCACTCCGCCCGTGCCCACAACCCCTGGAGCGGCCCCCAGGTTGAAAAGCCCCTGCCGTGTAAACCTGCAGCTGAGCTGCCTGTAAACTACAGTAAATTTTGGTGGATTTATCCTTAATAATTTCCATCCAATGCTGAGCTAGGATAGTAATTCCAGTATGGTTTTAGCCTGCCAACCTGGAGTAATTTATTTGAGTAGCTCAAAGGCCTTCTTTGGTAACCCACACACATATACTGATACCAGGGGGCAGTTAACTCCCTCTGCATCAGACGCCATTCCAGAGTGCTTGAAAAATAAGTCATTCTGCTAGAGAAACCATGGGCATCTAAACCATCAGTCATAACACGGGATGTCATTTTGGTCTAATCTACTCAAGCAGGGTAGCAGTGTAACACTGCTGTTAGGGCTTCTATTTTCAGTGGAGGATACCAAACCACTGGTGGTGGGGATTGAGACTGTATAGGAGGAGCTGGGGGAGGGGACGGTTTATCGGTACTCTCCGAGGGTTTACCACCCATAATTTCTAATTGTTTTCTTAGTCCCGTATTATTACACCGAATTACTTCAATTTTGGGGTTTTTCTCCGTTTTTTTATTGTTACTTTATCAAAACTCTAGTAAACCATTATGTACACCTTTATTACTTAATCTCTCTTTATCCAACGACGTCTCTCACAACGACGTCGACACAATTCTACCTAACCACTCGTCAATCACTTTCTCTCTATACTCAACCCGTCCTAATACAAACCAAACAATTACAGTCACATGCCTGTAATTACCTTCAACCTTCTCACTTACTTCTACCAACTTCGTTAAACATGCTCAAGCGTTCGATTCATTTCCTCTCATGTGTGCAAATCGGTTATACAGTACATATTGTGCTTGTATTTAATTATATACATATTATGACTAGCATTTAATGTAAATCCGTTTCCTTAGATTTACTCCCTGGATCAATTTCCTTAGATTCCCCCGAACCAGTTTCCTTAGGTTTTACTCCCATTGATCAATGTCAACCCTGGATCAATTTCCTTAGATCCCCTGAACCAGTTTCCTTAGGTTTTACTCCCATTGATCAATGTCAACCCTGGATCAATTTCCTTAGATCCCTGAACAAATTTCCCTAGGTTCTACACTTGATTGTAGGTCAATTCTGGATCAATTTCTTTAGATCCTACTGTTCACCGGTCAGATTCATTATTATAGGAAAATAGTTTTGCCAAACTGAACCCCAACATTTTGTGGATGAGGAGGACAAGAGATTTTTCACCATTAAGACTTGGCTGGAAAACAGACAGTCCCTCACAGAGATTTTTGAATAAGGTCTCTTAACTCTTACCCCACGACACCAAATGTTGTGGAAAACTCAATCCAAAGATTAAGGCAGACACTATTTAATGATATAATAGAAACATCTTTAATCAAGCAGCTGCAGGGGAGATCTATCTCGGATTTCAAAGGGAAGAACTCAAAGAGTAATAGTTCTGGAACATAATGGCCTTGTGTTAGGGTGCAGACATAACAGGAGTCCATGAAATTCACTATATCACAGTCCAACACAGAATATATTAATTGAGAAGTTACAACAGCTCACCCCAAATTCTTCCACCACACTACCCACATCCAATACTGAGCTGACCCACATCCAATACTGAGCCTAACGACATCCAATACTGAGCCTAACCACATCCAATACTGAGCTGACCCACATCCAATACTGAGCCTAACCACATCCAATACTGAGCCTACCTACATCCAATACTGAGCCGACCCACATCCAATACTGAGCCTACCTACATCCAATACTGAGCTGACCCACATCCAATACTGAGCCTACCTACATCCAATACTGAGCCTAACCACATCCAATACTGAGCCGACCCACATCCAATACTGAGCCGACCCACATCCAATACTGAGCCTAACCACATCCAATACTGAGCCTAACCACATCCAATACTGAGCCTAACCACATCCAATACTGAGTCGACCCACATCCAATACTGAGCCTACCTACATCCAATACTGAGCCGACCCACATCCAATACTGAGCCTACCTACATCCAATACTGAGCCTAACCACATCCAATACTGAGCCTAACCACATCCAATACTGAGCCTAACCACATCCAATACTGAGCCTACCTACATCCAATACTGAGCCGACCCACATCCAATACTGAGCCTACCTACATCCAATACTGAGCCTACTGTCGGGTCTTTGACATCATTAAAAGTGAAGACAGTTATTTTATCAAATCAATTCTCTGTAATTATTATGTGATTGAACGAATCATGTAAATGTAATTAATTAGGAAGTCGGGGCACCAAGGAAAATCTTCAGATTACAAAGTTAAAATTTTCAGAATATACATCGATCAATTAGTCTTCTATTAATGAATTGTCCTTTAACTCACGTTGGTCTCATTCCAAACATCGTAAATCATTGGTTATCTGCACGAACCCAGCCTTTACTATAAATCATCCATACACCAATTGGCTTAATAATTTATTTACTAACTAACTAAATAATCACCGAAATGCATAAACAAACTAACAGTAGATATTGTTTACTAACAATGACAGGGAAGATTCCCTAGTGGGCTAAACCGATATGACGGCTTGGTGGACAAAGGGACGTGGGTGTGGACTGAGACAGAGCGGGGAAGACAAAATGTATTCATTGCACAGTTTATAATTATATACATTGAAATGTTAATCCTTCACACATGAACGGCCACTCATTCGAGAATAATTGCAAGTACATATTTACGGTGTATGTCATTGTTGTTTTCTCTGTTGGAATCCGGTCTGCTGGAGAGTTCATCAGAGTCTCTCTCTCTCTTTCTGTTTCCCTGAAGATCAAAGTATTTTGTGGTTAGAATGGATACTTCAGAGTACCATTCAGAAATGTACAGTACTTCGTATCTAAGATTTGCTCTTATTCTGTAGGGATCGATAGTCTCAGAGTTGAATCATTTCCAGCCGTGTAGCCAAGGCTCCACGTGGTATGGTTAGGATTTCAATAACTTTTCGCAATCACAGATCACGCTGTGGGTTTGCTTAGTCTTGTTACTCAAACCTGTGCCACCTCAGCTTACACCGAGGTATGCGTAGTATAAAGAGGATTTCCTGAGGAGGGGGTTTTATTCATAACAATACAGAAGGTGGTTCCATGACGCCAGATCATGTCTGTGCTCACGGGGGCGGGCAATGACTTAGCCTGTCTAGGACTGGGGTGCCGCTAGCGCCACACCCCCCCCCACCCCCACTGAAAAGGCAGAGCCGCGAAATTCAAAAAAATAATATTTTTTAAATATTTAACTTTCACACATTAAAGTCCAATACAGCTAATGAAAGACACAGATCTTGTGAATCCAGCCAACATGTCCGATTTTTAAAATGTTTTACAGGGAAGACACAATATGTAAAGATGTAAATCTATTAGCTAAACACATTAGCATAATCCACCATCTTTTCTTTGTCCACCAACACCAGTAGCTATCACCAATTAGGCTAAACTAAGATATTGATAGCCACTAACCAAGAAAAAAGCTCATCAGATGACAGTCTGATAACATATTTATGGTATAGGATAGGTTTTGTTAGAAAAATGTGCATATTTCAGGTAGATGTCATAGTTTACAATTGCACCCACCGTCACAAATGGACTAGAATAAATACAATGAGCAACGTGTTTACCTAACTACTAATCATCAAACATTTCGTAAAAATACACAGCATACACTAATCGAAAGACACAGATCCTGTGAATACAGACAATATTTCAGATTTTCTAAGTGTCTTACAGCGAAAACACAATAAATCGTTATATTAGCATAGCACATGTGCAAACATTACACCAGCATTGATTCTAGCCAAAGAGAGCGATAACGTAAACATCGCCAAAATATATTATTTTTTTCACTAACCTTCTCAGAATTCTTCAGATGACACTCCTGTAACATCACATTACAACATACATATACAGTTTGTTCGAAAATGTGCATATTTAGCCACCAAAATCATGGTTAGACAATGAGAAAAGTAGCCCAGCTGGTCAGAAAATGTCCTGCGCCACATTAGACAGTGATCTAGTCGTATACATAAATACTCATAAACGTGACTAAAAAATATAGGGTGGACAGCGATTGATAGACAATTTAATTCTTAATACAATCGCGGATTTACATTTTTTTAATTATCCTTACTTTTCAATACAGTTTGCGCCAAGCGAAGCTACGTCTAGCAAGATGGCGTCATAAGCGATTAACAATTTTCGACAGAAACACGATTTATCATAATAAATTGTTCCTACTTTGAGCTGTTCTTCCATCAGTATCTTGGTCAAAGAATCCTTTCTTGGGTCTAATCGTCTTTTGGTCGAAAGCTGTCCTCTTGCCATGTAGAAATGTCCATTGCGTTCGGCATGAACTGGAACCGTGCCCAGAGATTCACAGTGTCTCAGAAATAAATGTCCCAAAATCGCACTAAACGGGTATAAATTGCTATAAAACGGTTTAAATTAACTACCTTATGATGTTTTTAACTCCTATAACGAGTAGAAACATGACCGGAGAAATATTACTCCCTACACTAATGCTTGGAACAAGTGCGGGTCGGTGGCCACCGCGCGCCTGACGCACCTAGAAAAGAGTTCCTACCTACAGGTTTTTTTCATTTATAGTGGCTGTGATTGGGCAATCGACACCATTCAAATCGTCATCACGTAAAGGCATCCAGGGGAAGACGTAAGCAGTGTCTGTATGCTCATAGCAATAACAGTGGCCTTAAAACTGACTCCAGATCAGGGGCCAAAATGTGTGAAATCTGACTCCATGTCAGGGAAATTACTGTAGAATGAGTTCTGTTCCACTCAGAGACAAAATTCCAACGCCTATAGAAACTATAGACTGTTTTCTATCCAATAATAGTAATAATATGCATATTGTACAATCAAGAATTTAGTAGGAAGCCGTTTAAAAAATTACACGATTTACATAAATAGTGACAACAGCACCCCCTAGCCTCAACAGGTTAGTTAAACTTTAAAGGGAATACAATTCTCTCAAAATTAAAGGTTAACATCACATTGCATAATTTCACAAATAGTTTCATCTTTACTTATTCCTTTTATACAAGAATTAGATGCAAACCCCATAATTGAGAAATGTACACATTCAGAGATTATGTGTGTTTCCTGTCCTTCATGAGGTCACCAAATGAAACATACTTAACATAACTATCCCTTAAGTGTCCACGGACCCTTCCCACCTTCTCACAAGTGGACATATAGTTTCATTTTCCAATTTTGGGGATTTAAGAGTTCGGCCACGTGAAATCTGTGGTCTCTCTCTGCATGAAAAGGGGGAGAGTCTCCGCCAGGAATTTACGACCTGAGATAACAGAACCTGGGTGTAGGAGAGAGTGCGGGAGGGAAGCCACAATCTACACCCAGAAAGGGCCACGTCATGACACTACCCACATCCAATACTGAGCCTACCTACATCCAACACTGAGCAGGTGCTGGAGATCAAATCAAATCATATCAAATCAAATTATTGTCTCCTTTTAAATGGAAGCTTATGAGGAGTGTTAGGAGATATTACATGTTGGTTTTCCCGGACACATAGTGGCCATTTGTGTCCAATAGGGGGGCGCTGTTCTCACTTTGTAAAAAATTGTTCCCAAATATAAACTGCCTCGTACTCAATTATTGCTCGTACAATATGCATATTATTTATTACTATTGGATAGAAAACACTCTCTAGTTTCTAAAACCGTTTGAATTATATCTGTGAGTAAAACAGAACTCATTTTGCAGCACACTTCCTGTCAGGAAGTGAGAAATCTGAAATCGAGGGCTCTGTTCCAGGGTCAGTTTATTAATTTGCATGGAATCTATGGATCTACATGCACTGCATACGCCTTCCCCTAGATGTCAGTAGGCAGTGAGAATTGGAATGGGGTGTATAGCTCTATCTGAGGCCGAATAAGACCTGTTGGAATGACTCGACCACTCTTTCTTTTCTTCACCATGGTGCAAATCGGTCACCTGGATTGCGTTCTGAAAAGCTGTCGTTATAGGCGTTAGATATATCCGGTATATTCAATATATGTGTTAAAAACATCATCAACTAGTTATATTAAACCGACTTATATCAGTTTATATAAGTTTATTCCGATTTTCGGTATTTTCTTTGTGATGCGTTCTGGGGCTTTGGACACTTCTGTGCCGCATGGCTAACGTTGGCTAGCGTTCTACAGATGAAGACGACATTCTACAACCGAGCAACGATTATTCTGGACAAAGGACAACTTGTACAAGATTCTGATGGAAGCTCATCAAATAGTAGGAACGATTTATGATGTTTTTTCGTATATCTGTCGAAAATGTTTAGACGTAATTTGTGCGCAGATTTTGGGCGCTGTATCCCTATAATGTAAGCTGTAAGTCGTACGAAAGTTAATTTAAAAAATCTAACACAGTGGTTGCATTAAGAACTAGTGTATCTTTAATTTGCTGTCCAACATGCATTTTTTAGTAAAGCTTATGATTAGTTATTTGATTAGAATAGGTCCCTCTCCAAGATTTCTCCGGACAATATTTCTGCATTTTCACTACGTATTCACATTGTTCAACCACGATTTGTGCCGCTAAATATGCACATTTTCGAACAAACTGTCACGAATACTACCGAAGGTGGTTCCCCTTCCCGATCGGGTGGCGCTCGGCGGTCGTCGTCGCCGGTTTACTAGCTGCCAGCGATCCCTTTTTCCTTTTCGTTTGTGTCTGTCTAATTGTTTTCACCTGTTCCTTGTTGGGGTGTTGGGAGGTGTACTATTTAGTTTCGTTCCGCCCGCTAGTGTTTGTGCGGGCTTATTGGTTGTCATGTTACGTCGGAGGTGGATTATTGATTTTGGGTTTTCGCTGTCCAGTTTATTTCACAGTGGTGTTTGCGCCTGTGTTTTGGCGTCACCCCTTTTGTACCTGTTCCTGTTTGACTGTGGACATTAAAGCGTTTTTTCCCGTGAAACTTCTGCTCTCTGCGCCTGACTCTACACCCATCATTCTCCTGACATTACACAAACCATATATGTATTGTGTAATACGATGTTATAGGACTGTCATCGGATGAAGTTTGAGAAGGTTAGTGAAAAAATTAATATATTTTGCTGGTTTATTCGCTATCGCTAACGTGTCTTGAATGAATGCGGCTGTGTGGTAGGCTATTGTAGTAAGCTAATATAATGCTATATTGTGTTTTCGCTGTAAAACACTTAAAGAATCTGAAATATTGGCTGGATTCACAAGATGTTTCTCTTTCATTTGCTGTACACCGTGTATTTTTCATAAATGTTTTATGATGAGTATTTAGGTATTTCACGTTGGTTTCTGTAGTTATTCTAGCTGCTTTGGTGAGACTACTGCAATGTGAAACTATGATTTATACCTGAAACATGCACATTTTTCTAACAAAACATATGCTATACAATAAATACGTTATCAGACTGTCATCTGATGAAGTTGTTTCTTGGTTAGTGACTATTTATATCTTTATTTGGCCGAAATTGTGATAGCTACCTATGCAGTAAAAAAATAGTGAAAATATGCGGTTGGGTCTTTTGCTATCGTGGTTAGTTAATAGAAATACATATTGTGTTTTCCCTGTAAAACATTTTAAAAATCGGAAATGATGGCTGGATTCACAAGATGTGTATCTTTCATCTGGTGTCTTGGACTTGTGATTTCATGATATTTAGATGCTAGTATTTACTTGTGGCGCTATGCTAGGCTATGCTAGTCAGCTTTTTTACTGATGAGGGTGCTCCCGGATCTGGGATTGTGACCAAGTAGAAGTTAATCTGATGGGACTGTGGTCTGTGAGTTTGGGAGAAAGTTGAACAGTGACTTTTTTTACATTGTGAGCAGGGACAGACTGGGACCACAATTTTTTTCCTTGATGCACCCACACCGTCTCATTTTTTCCCTTGAGGCCCCCATGATTATCCAGATAGTTTTTGTGCAAAATACCCAAGTGAGACAGTGTCATGACGTGGCCCTTTCTGGATATAGATAGTGGCTTACCCCTCTCTCTCACCCAGGTTATGTTATCTCAGGCAATAAATTCCTGGCAGAGACTCTCTCCCCCTGGTCATGCAGAGAGAAAGACACAGAGAGAACAAAGGATTTAATGTGGTGTACTCCTAAATCCCCAAAATGGGAATATGAAAGAAAATATCCACTTGTGAGAAGGTGGGAATGGTCCGTGGACACTTAAGGGACGGGCATGACGAGTGTGTTTCATTTGGTGAACTCAGAGAGGACAGGAACACACACACTTTACTATATCTCTGAATGTGTACATTTCTCAATTATGGTGTTTGCATCTAATTATTGTATAAAATGAATGAGTAAAGATGAAAGTATTTGTGAAATGATGTAATGTGATGTTAAACCTCTAATGTGAGAGAATTGTATTCCCTTTAAAGTTTAACTTAGTCATTGGACCGCCGCTGTGAGCACAGACATGATCAGGCGTAATAGAACCGCCCTTTCTACTGTTACGAATAAAAAACCCTCCTGAGGAAATGCTCTTCAGAACTGAGGTGGCACAGATTTGAGTTTAGACTAAACAAACCCACAGCGTGAGTTGTGATTGTGAAAAGTTATTGAATTCCTAATCATACCACGTGGAGCATTGGCTACACGGCTGAAAAATGGTTATAGTCTGAGACTATTGATACCTACAGAATAAGAGCAAATCTTAGATACTAATTACTAGTCTGCAGCAAAAAATTATGTAAACCTGGAATGCGAATACCGACAACCGCCGAAACATCTAATATATGTGAACATTTCTGAATGGTACTCTGAAGTATCCATTCTAACCACGAAAGACTTTAATCTTCAGGGAAACAGAGAGAGAGAGAAAGCGACTCAGATTAACTGACTCTCCAGCAGACTGACCGGATTCCAACAGAGATCATGACGACACCTGGGCGTAAATATATATTGATTGCAATTATTCCCGAATGAGTGAGCGTTATGTGCAAAGGATTGGCATTTCATTTAATATAATTATCAACTGTGGGTAGTGACCCCTTTTGTCTTTCCCGCTCTTGCTCAGTCCACACCCTCTTCCCTTTGTCCAACAAGCCATCATATCGGCTAGCCCACTAGGGAATCTTCCCAATCCTTGTTAGTAACATATATCTACTGTTTGTTTGTTTACGCATTTCTGTGATTTTTTTGTTAGTTAGTAAATAAATGATTAAGCCAATTGGTGTATGGATGATTCATAGTAAAGGCTGGGCTCGTGCAGATCACCAACAATTTACGATGTTTGGAATGAGACTAACGTGAGGTAAAGAATAATTCATTAATAAGAAGACTAATTGATCAGATATTAAAATATCTGAAGAGTTATATTCTGAAAATTATAACTTTGTAATCTGAAGATGTAACGCTCGTCGGAAGGATGAGAGCAAAGCGCAGCGTGGTACCTATTCACGATTCTTTATTAAATCCAAACTCCAAACAAAACAACAAAAGAACAACGAACGTCACGTTCCGTAGGCTACGCAGAACTAACAAAAAAACAACATCCCACAACCTATAAATGAAGATAATTCACTCAGGCCGTTTACCATTGGAAAAAAAGGTAGGTTCCGGTCTACTTAAGTGGGTGTGTCTCCCGTAGATGCTAGAGCTCTGCTACCCGACCCCAGCCCGACAGGCCCCGACATTATATGTACAACCAGTTTCGTCCAGGTAGGGCCAGTTTCTGCCATAGACCGTGTTGTGTTCTCTGTTCATCAACACTAAAGGTATATTTTCAATCACCTAGTCTTTGTAATTTAGCTAGCCTACCGAGTGATGTTGATCTGTTTAGAAATGGCATCATATGTAACCGAATAAAATGTACATTCATATATTTTCCCCATATGGGACAATGTTTCTGCAATTATATTTCAGAAGGATATGCATCCTTTTTTAATTTGTTCCCAAACAACTGGAGTGGAGATTGATACGAGCCTTTAGAAATAACAGTGGTTGAAGTGTGCTTCTTAAACCAGCAGATGGAGATGCTGTCCCAACCTTGAGAAAAACTCCCATAGACAGTTTGAAATGCTGGAAGCTCCGTACTTGAATTTACACCGACCTGTTTTGCCTCCCTTTTTTGAGTCTTTATTGGGTTTGACCACATGGCAAGGAATCCTTGGAGAAGACAGAGCACATAATGTGGCTTACCACACCAGGGTCATGCTACCGACCATGCTTCATATAGTTATTTCACAAAAATTGCCCCGAGGTCCTGATCCTGCATTGACCACTAATGAACACACAATCTCAATGAATCTTATAATAACTGCAGGCGGGTGTGTCATGCAGTGGCGATTTTATCATGAAAATCTTGGTGGGGCAAATAAAATGTAGGATGCATGCCATCAAAGCCACTATACAACACAACACTAAACAATACATTCATTGCACCATAACGGTGACAAACAGTGCCCACAACCTGTTAGTGCCTACATTTTCATTTTTTATTTTTATTTAACCTTTATTTAACAAGGAGTCACACTGAGATTAAAAATCTATTTTACAAGGGAGCCCTGTACACATTAAAATGAAAACAGAATATTAAAACAACACACACGTGTATAAAACAATAAAACAACAACAATTCAACACAATAAAAAATGTACATTTAATAAAAGCAATCACATTCAACTACATAGAGGTCCTCAATCAATAATGTAAACTGCCTGAGTGACACCAGCACATCTAACTGCAGTGAACTCTGCAGATTGTTCCACAAATTAGTGGCAAAAAACATAACGCAGACTTTCCCAAATCTGTGAAGACTGGAGGAATCTCTAGTGTTATCCATTCCTGTGAACGGGTTTGGTAACTTATGATTTTTTATCTTAATTAATGATGTTACATATAGAGGGTGTTTCTGTCAGATTGCTTTGTAAATAAATAAAAGAGAATGTAGCTCTCTTCTTACAGAAAGAGAGGTCCATCCCACATTTTTGTAAAGACTACAATGATGAGTCCTAAAATTGCCCCCCGTGATAAAACGTATTGCTGAATGGTAGACTGCGTCCAAAGGTTTTAAAACAGAGGCTGCCGCATGCACGTAATCAATATCCCCAAAATCCAATACAGGGAGAAGACTTGTTTGAACAATCGTTCTCCTATTTTTAATACTAAGGCATGATTTATTTCGATATAAAAAAACAATCTAGGATCAGATTTTTTATATGCGTAGACAACTTATATGCGTAGACAACTTTTTTATAGGCGTGACAACTTGTCATCAACCCAGACACTCAGGTTGTGAGGACAGACACTGGGAGACGAGAAGCAAGTACAGGGAGTGAACATTTAATAAATAACCGACATAAAACAAACAAGAACAGCATCTGGACAGTGAAACATAACGACAATAATGCTGACACGGGGATAAACTGAGAAAAATACAGAAATAGGGAAGGCATTCAACAAAGCAATGGAGTCCAGGTGAGTCCAAAGAAGCGCTGATGCGGGTAATGATGGTGACCGGTGTGCGTAATGATGCCTGGCGCCCTTGAGCGCCAGGGAGGGGGTGCGGAAGCAGTCGTGACAGTAACCCTCCCCCCGTCTAGAGGAGCCACCCTGCGTCCCACCTGGGAAAGCCTGACGGGCCGGACGAGACATGGGAGACGGATGAACCGGTTGATGCGTGGGAGCCCGAAGAGCCAGCTGATGCGTGGGAGCCCGCTGAAGCGTGGGAGCCCGACGATCCCACTGAAGCATGGGAGCCCGACGAGCCCACTGAGGCGTGGCAGCACATATATGGGTTTCCATGCTTTTGGAATACTTCCTGATAACAATGTTAAATAAAATAAAAAATGCAGGCTATCGAGCCAGCAATAAAGGGTGCTGCACACTTAAGCAGACCAGGCTCCAAATTATCAGCCCGTTTGTTTTTGTCTAATGTTAACAAAGCATCCAGGACTTCTTTATCAGGGAATTTCCTAAAAGTAAACTCCTGACCAGCATTTTCAGTATCATTCAATAGATTTTCACCATCTACATCCAAACTACTATTTTCAAGAGCTGGCTTTGAAATACATTCAAATATGAAGCCTGCAGAGATAAAATGGTGACTAAATGCATTAATGATATACATTTTGTCGGTAATAGGACCAGAATCTAAATACATGTATTGGGGAAGAGAAGAGGAGACACAAACCTGCATAAAGTTATCTCAACAGCAGAGTCCCAACACCTCACCACTGCTACACCTGGCTATCAACAGAGCCTTGTCTGGCAGCAAAACAGTTCATTAAGCCTCATTTACTGCCTTAAAGGAGGAAGGTGGCGAGGCAGTCTTTTGTGAAACTTTGTCATCAAAATCTGGCATTCTCTGGATTTATGGTGGGAACTCAGAAAAAACCACACAGCCACTCCACTGAATAGCAGGCTAGTGATTGCTTTGCAATGCTTGCAGTTAGCCACTGATTCCTTCCAAACCACTCATTGTTGAATTTACAATTTCCAACTTGTTGTGTAATGTTTCTGGCAGATGAGCATCGATACGTTTTATCTATAATTTCTCTTCATTATTTCTCTTCATATGACAAGGATTTGCCAGTAGATTGTCGACTTGATTCATGATAATGACTGCTAGCTAAGATTTTGAAAGTATGATGTTGACATGATCCGTCCAATCAAAGATACTGTAGATATAGCGTGATTTGACGTCATTTTATCTGTGGTCAATGACCTTGAGCCTTCCTGGAAGGGCACTTCTAATGTAATTCTATGGCAGGACCCAAAGGGCTTGTTTGATGTCTACCCTTCCTACAGACTTAGACTTTGACTGTGACATAGCGTCCCCATGAGCAACAGAACACTGAGCCAATCAAGGCGCAATGCTCCTACTTTCTGCTGGCTTGCCCCACCACCTCAGAAAGCACTGAACAAGGCTGAAACAGCTACATTTTGGAGCTGCCTTACTCAAGAAAGCAAAAAAGAGACCATGTTTGTATGCGGTTTTATTAACAACATTGTTGTTGTTTTTTACGGTGTTTGCAAACTGATATGTTACAAGTATTAATGCCAAAATAACATGCAAAATAGGCAATAAATATATGTATTTATTTATTTTTGCTAAAATGGTGTCATGTCAAGTGTAGCTCTTTAAACATATGTGAGTGAGTGTCCTCTCCCAACACTGACAGAAGCAGTGTAGGCTAGGTCCCTGTGCACTGTTTCTGCAATGTCCCCGTAATATTTCTGCAATGTCCCTGTAATGTTTCTGCAATGTCCCCGTAATGTTTCTGCAATGTCCCTGTAATATTTCTGCAATGTCCCCGTAATATTTCTGCAATGTCCCCGTAATATTTCTGCAATGTCCCTGTAATGTTTCTGCAATGTCCCCGTAATATTTCTGCAATGTCCCTGTAATGTTTCTGCAATGTCCCCGTAATATTTCTGCAATGTCCATGTAATGTTTCTGCAATGTCCCCGTAATATTTCTGCAATGTCCCCGTAATATTTCTGCAATGTCCCCGTAATATTTCTGCAATGTCCCTGTAATGTTTCTGCAATGTCCCTGTAATGTTTCTGCAAAGTCCCTGTAATATTTCTGCAATGTCCCCGTAATGTTTCTGCAAAGTCCCTGTAATATTTCTGCAATGTCCCTGTAATATTTCTGCAATGTCCCTGTAATATTTCTGCAATGTCCCTGTAATATTTCTGCAATGTCCCCGTAATATTTCTGCAATGTCCCTGTAATATTTCTGCAATGTCCCTGTAATATTTCTGCAATGTCCCTGTAATGTTTCTGCAAAGTCCCTGTAATGTTTCTGCAATGTCCCTGTAATATTTCTACAATGTCCCTGTAATGTTTCTGCAATGTCCCTGTAATGTTTCTGCAATGTCCCCGTAATATTTCTGCAATGTCCCTGTAATGTTTCTACAAAGTCCCTGTAATGTTTCTAGAATATCCTTGTAATGTTTCTGCAATGTCCCTGTAATGTTTCTGCAATGTCCCTGTAATGTTTCTGCAATGTCCCTGTAATATTTCTGCAATGTCCCTGTAATGTTTCTGCAATGTCCCTGTAATATTTCTGCAATGTCCCCGTAATATTTCTGCAATGTCCCTGTAATGTTTCTGCAATGTCCCTGTAATGTTTCTGCAATGTCCCCGTAATATTTCTGCAATGTCCCTGTAATATTTCTGCAATGTCCCTGTAATGTTTCTCGTTACTTATTGCCATGTCCCCTTGACAAAAGATTCAAATCAGCATGTTTGCTTTTCTCCGAGGATCAGTCTGTTCCCTGTTAACGTTTTATAAACTCCCGACTGTCCTGACAGGTTAATGCGCAGTCTCCTGACACGGAGGTGGAACCACTGTGTACTTTGTGTGCTGTCTTCTATGTTTCTGACAGCAGCCGTAGCTTCAAATGACAAATGTTGGAATAGTTAACTAACTTTAAGGTTGGAATAGGTCATCAAAACCAACATCGTTCAAGGTGGCTGCAGAGCATGATACCGGCAGAGAGGGGTAATTTTTGACGACTTTTCTCCATCAATTTATTCTCTGCATAAATATGTAAATAAATATACCAATCTCATATATCATTCACCTAGCAGTCCTTCACCTGCTCTCTTTTTCAGTCTGATAATGTACTCTGATAGGTTGACATAACCCCATCTGCTAGTCTCATTGACCTAGCTAAGTGCAGCCTGTGATATGAACATTTGCCTCTCTCAGTCTACAAATTACCCCTTTCAAAGCAGTGGCATTATGGGAGAACAGGTGGGGTATTCGGGGTTCCCTGTGCGACAGCGGTAGCCTCTGTAGGCGAAAAAAGTGCCCTGGAGAGCATGGTGAGAGAACACATGATGAGAGGGGTGTGTTAGAGATAGGGATAGAGAGATTATGGCAAAGAGAGGGGAGAGAGGTCCGGGTGGTTTGGATGGGAGTAGAGAGATGGAGGGAGGGGAGGATGGTGATAAAGAGATGAGGAAGGATGAGGAGAGCACGTTGGAGATGGGGATATGGTGTGAAAAGGGTGATGGGGACAGAGAGGTTTGGAGGGAGGGGAAGCTCAGACTGCCACTGGCGGGAACTCAAGACTCCGTAATAGAGCCAGTAAAAACTGCTCTGATGCAGCCCGTCGAGACATGAGTGGCAAAGAGCTCGCATTACGGGCCATTTCCCAATTTCTCTCAATCCACTACAGTCTCCCAACCAGCTCTGAGTAGTCAGTATATTACAGCAGGCCCATTTGTTGGTTGGTGCAGGGGGAAAGCGAGTGTGATTAGCTTCCCTGTGAAGCTACCATGGCCACTGCTGATCCTGTGTTCTCACCACACAGAGACAGAATGGCCTGCCTAGGCGCTGCTGCACATCATTACTTGCTGTTCACACCAGAGAAGCCCTCAGCTGCATCCCAAATGGCACCCTATTTCCTATATAGTGCACTATATTTGACCAGAGCCCTATACCTGAACCAAAGTTTGGGCTCTGGTCAAAAGTAGTGCACTATATAGGGAATAGGGTGCCATATGAGACGCAACCCATGCCTCTCTAAGGTGTCATGTCACTTATTCAGGTGTTATTAAGAGTCTGCTGCTGAGGAGGAGGAGGGAATACATCCATCGCCCCACTGCACAGGATGTACAGAAGCTAGACTAGAGACTTGCTTTTGTACCCTGGTGAAAAAGTATTGTTGGTAATTTTACAACTTCTTAAGGACTTCTATTACCTGCCGCATGCAGTTCGTCATGAGTCCAATGTCACACTAGTTGTCAACATTGATTTGTGATTAACGCAAAGGGTTTATAAACTATGTCAAAGGGTGTAGGCATTCATTATGTGGAAGAACATGGACCCAAAATTAATTTGTGGTTTCATTATTGACTCATCTCTTCAGTAGGTCCTATAATTGAGTGTAGTCTTGCCCAGGGGTGCAAAGGTGAACACCAATGCGCTGAAGTGACGAACTGCCCTTGCTGTCTCCGCCTGGTCGGCTCGCCTCTCTCCACTGGGATTCTCTGCCTCTGACCATATTACGGAGACTGAATCACTGGATTACTGGTGCTCATCCATGCCGTCCCTAGGAGGAGTGCGTCACGTCGTGCCAGGCTTTTCCCCCGCTATACTCGACTTGAGTGGGTTGAGTCACAGACGTCTTGCGCCCCCTCGGGCCCATGCGGTGAAGGAGATCTTCGTGGGCTATACTCAGCGTTGTCTCAGGATGGTAAGTTGGTGGCTGGAGATATCCCTCTAGTGGTGTGGGGGCTGTGCTTTGGCAAAGTGGGTGGGGTTATATCCTGCCTGGTTGGCCCTGTCTGAAAGTACCTAGTCCACCTGGTCATGCTGTGCTGATCCAGTTTCTGCTGATCCAGTTGGGGGTCAGGGTTCCAGCAGAACCAACTGTTTTCAACCCTGTCTCTCCCTCTCCCTCTCTCTCTCTCCCTCCCTCTCTCAATTCAATTACATTTCTATTTAAGGGCTTTATTGGCATGGCAAACATATGTTAACATTGCCAAAGCAAGTGAAGTAGATAATAAACTAAAGTGAAATAAACTATAAAAATTAACAGTAAACATTACACTCACAGAAGTTCCAAAAGAATAAAGACATTTCAAATGTCATATTATGTCTATATACAGTGTTGTAACGATGTACAAATCTCTCTCTACCGCACCTTCTGTCTCCACCTTTGAATACTCGGCTATGAAAAGCCAACTTACATTTACACCTGAGGTGCTGACCTGTTGCACCCTCTACAACCACTGTGATTATTATTATCTGACCCTGCTGGTCATCTATGAACGTTTGAACATCTTGAAGAACAATCTGGCCTTAAATGGCCCTGTACTCTTATAATCTCCACCCGGCACAGCCAGAAGAGGACTGGCCACCCACTCAGAGCCTGGTTCCTCTCTAGATTTCTTCCTAGGTTCTTCCCTTTCTAGGGTGGTACACAAGGCTTGCAGACAAGTCTTGAACACAAACTGTCCCAGTTAGTGGTGTGCGGGTCAGCTGTTTGTTCACCCGGAACAGCACGCAATCGCTAATAACCCATCTACAACCGCATGACGATATGGGATAAAGTGAAAATCTGAGGAAGGCGCCCGACCCTAATCGTAAATAAAGAAAATGCACTGTAGGCTACAATCCGAGATGGCGGAACGATCCCTTGACAGGAGGTACAGGAAATGTTTTTTGGTGCCTATTTTAGATATGTTTCTGTTATAATTTCTGACATTTTGGTAGGCTATTTGTTAGTTAACTTGCACGTTGCCCTAGAATAGGTAGCTCGCTGCTGGGAGGATGTTATGTCATTGGAGGAGTGGGTGAGTGGCCTACTTTTCACCCTCATATTGTTTTTCAGTGGCTACAGCTAGAGGCGCAGGTGTCATTTGGTTAGCTAGAAAGAAATACGAATCGCTTTGCTAGCTAGCTTGTTTGCTAAAGCATGCTGAACTTGAATGACTGTTATCCATGGTGTGATTGTAAATTCACTCTGGCTATCTACTCTGATTTCAGAGCAGTCTAGTCTGAGTGTGCCAGAATGCAGAATACCTGATGAATTTATGAGTGCGCAACACCCACTGAATATGACCGGTGTCAGTAAACGTCTTAAAAAACATTTTTTAAATGTTTTCAGCAGCACAGTTAGTCACTAACACTCTAGATAACATGTAAACATTCTAACCAGCTCTGCTAAGGTGAGTAAAATGGCCAGAGTGATGTGTTCTCTCACTTGTGTCTGGAAGTAGCTAGCAAACTATCCAATTTTAGCCAGTTAGCTTGGGTGCTTGACTGCCGTTGTGAGGAATTCTCGGATCACCCCTACTGCTAGGCCAGAGCGTCCAGAGTCAATAGTGCAGTGTGTGCTCTGAATTTACGAAGAGACATTCTAACAATGCTCTGAATTTAGGAACAACACAGAGCGCACTCTGACACACTGGAGGCAATTTACAACCGCACCCTTAGTTGTCAATCAAATGTATTTTAGCATTGATCGGATTGGTTGGCAGGCAGGGAAGTTCCCATTCAGTTTTCAAAGCGGTGGTTGGAACAAGCATGTTTGAGTTTGAGACAGTTTATTTAATGTTCCTGTTACGTTCCCCAGAGAGAGAGAGAGAGAGAGAGAGAGAGAGAGAGAGAGAGAGAGAGAGAGAGAGAGAGAGAGAGAGAGAGAGAGAGAGAGAGAGAGAGAGAGAGAGAGAGAGAGAGAGAGAGAGAGAGAGAGAGAGAGAGAGAGAGAGAGAGAGAGAGAGAGAGAGAGAGAGAGAGAGAGAGAGAGAGAGATTATTAGCACGTTCTGTGTGTGTAAATGGGACGCAGTGTTTTTGTTATTCTGTTTTTGTTCCGAGGAGGGAAGGGGAAGGCACCTTGGAAGTGCTTAGGCAAGAGGCCTGTGGGCATACATATGCCTATAGTATATACTATAGGTATATTTGCATATAGCCAATCAGAGCTACAGTAGGCCTATAGCTTACCGTTCTTTATACACTCCGGTCCTGGACAAGACATTTCTTTATTGGGTTTTATTTATTGCAGTGTCTATTATTTGTCCAAACGCACGGCTGCTTTCCCCTGACCCTACAACCACTCCCCTTATTAGAATAAACGAATGGACAACAACACTTAGGCTTCTACTTCCAATTTATGTAAACTACACTTAGCAAAAAAAGAAACGTCCTCACTGTCAACTGAGTTTATTTTCAGCAAACTTAACGTGTGAATATTTGTATGAACATAACAAGATTTAACAACTGAGACATAAACTGAGCAAGTTCCACAGACATGTGACTAACAGAAATTGAATAATGTGTCCCCGAACAAAGGGAGGTCAAAATCAAAAGTAACAGTATCTGGTGTGGCCACCAGCTGCATTAAGTACTGCAGTGCATCTCCTCCTCATGGACTGCACCAGATTTGCCGGTTCTTGCTGTGAGGTGTTACCCCACTCCTCCACCAAGGCACCTGCAAGTTCCCGGACATTTCTGGGGGGAATGTCCCTAGCCCTCACCCTCCGATCCAACAGGTCCCAGGCGTGCTCAATGGGATTGAGATCCGGGCTCTTCACTGGCCATGGCAGAACACTGACATTCCTGTATTGCAGGAAATCACGCACAAAACGAGCAGTATGGCTGGTGGCATTGTCATGCTGGAGGGTCATGTCAGGATGAACCTACAGGAAGGGTACCACATGAGGGAGGAGGATGTCTTCCCTGTAACGGACAGCGTTGAGATTGCCTGCAATGACAACAAGCTCAGTCCGATGATGCTGTGACACACCGCCCTAGGCCATGACGGACCCTCCACCTCCAAAGCGATCTTCGCTCCAGAGTACATGCCTCGGTGTAACACTCATTCCTTTGACGATAAACGCAAATCCGACGATCACCCTTGGTGAGACAAAACTGCTACTGGTCAGTGAAGAGCACTTTTTGCCAGTCTTGTCTGATCCAGCGACGGTGGACTTGTGCCCATAGGCGGCGTTGTTGCCGTTGATGTCTGGTGAGGACCTGCCTTACAACAGGCCTACAAGCCCTCAGTCCAGCCTCTCTCAGCCTATTGCGGACAGTCTGAACACTGATGGAGGGATTGCGATTTCCTGGTGTAACTCGGGCAGTTGTTGTTGCCATCCTGTACCTGCCCCGGAGGTGTGATGTTCGGATGCACCGATCCTGAGCAGGTGTTGTTACACGTGGTCTTCCACTGTGAGGACGGTCAGCTGTCCGTCCTGTCTCCCTGTAGCGCTGTCTTGGGCGTCTCACAGTACGAACATTGCAATTTATTGCCCTGGCCACATCTGCAGTCCTCATGCCTCCTTGCAGCATGCCTAAAGCATGTTCACGCAGATGAGCAGGGACCCTGGGCATCTTTCTTTTGGTGTTTATCAGAGTCAGTAGAAAGGCATCTTTAGCATCCTAACATGCTGACCAGACCGGACATGTCGCGTGCACGAGTGTCGCAAAATAAATGTAGAAATCCATGTTCTTCAATTATTGCACCCACACTGCTCGCGCGCACCAACGAGCGTCTGCTCAAAATAGAAGTCATTCCTATTTCTGACGCAGATCGCGCTGAAAGTCCTGCCTTTCCCATCTCCTCATTGGTTTATATAAGCAGGTACCCACGTGCCATCTCCTTATTTGTTATACCCACGGGGTGATTGAAAGATGAACTTTGTTGCCGGTTGTCATGGTAATACAATGAAAGTTTAGATGAGATCACTATATAAGTTCAAAGATTAAAAAGCCTGGAAGGAGGAGAGATGACTAGAAACGATTCGGTTGGCTGTTTTATGTGTGGATTAATTGTCGGAGTAGAGGTCCTTTTGCATTTCAGATAAAATAACAACTCAATGTTTATATCCCAGGACAAATTAGCTAGCAACAGCAAGCTAGCTAAATAGGACAAATTAACGTTAGCTAGCAAGTGCAAGCTAACTAGCTAAATTACCATACATGTTTAATGCTTTTCGACCTGTCCCCAAATTAATGTCATTGGTTCAGAGTATGTTTTGATATTTTAACCTGCGTGTCGTGATCGCGTTTGGTGTGGGGGGGGGGCAAAATAAAGTTATGCACGATAGCGCACGCTCGCAGCCGGTTTGGGTTCCGTGTAAGTTTTCATAACTGTGACCTTAATTGCCTACCGTCTGTAAGCTGTTAGTGTCTTAATGACCGTTCCACAGGTACATGTTCATTAATTGTTTATGGTTCATTTAACAAGCATGGGAAACAGTGTTTAAACCCTTTCAAATGAAGATCTGTGAAGTTATTTGGATTTTTACGAATTATCTTTGAAAGACAGGGTCCTGAAAAAGGGATGTTTCTTTTTTTGCTGAGTTTATATAAATTTTACGGACACAGTATAGTTTACATTAGTTAACTTTTGTTTGTTTTTAGTCCCATCCTCAACCCCTCCCATCTATCTCTGAAGATCATCCAGTTTTGATTTCTAATTGCCATATATTTTCCAACTGTGCTGTGATGTTTCACAAAAGTTCTGAACCTATTGACATTTTACGGACACAGTATATTTTACATTAGTAATCTTTCAAATATATATATTTTAAGTCCCACCCTTCAGTTCCCTTCAACCCCTCCCATCTATCTCTGAACACCATCCAGTTTTGATTACTATTTCTATTTACTGCTGGAAATCTGTCCTTTGGTCTGATGAGTCCAAATGTAAAATGTTTGGTTCCAACCGCCGTGTCTTTATGAGACGCAGAGAAAGGTGAACGTATGATCTCCGCATGTATGGTTCCCACCGATGAAGCATGGAGGAGGTGTGATCGTGTGGGGGTGATTTGCTGGTGACACTGTCGATGATGTATTTAGAATTCAAGGCAAACTTAACCAGCATTCTCCAGCGATACGCGATCCCATTTGGTTTGCGCTTAGCGCAACTATCATTAGTTTTTCAACAGAACAATGACCCAAAACACACCTCCAGGCTGTGTAAGGGCTATTTGACAAAGAAGGAGAGTGATAGAGTGTTGCATCATGATAATTGAGTGTCCATACAGCTGTGCCATGATATTTGCACTGCTACTGAGTAAACCTCCAATTGTTCTCCACTATTCCACCCACTAAACCTCCCCCCATCCCAAATTGGGTTGTCGTCCCAGTGACTGGCAGACCACCTCTGTCCACCTGGATCCCGTGCATGATGGTTGATATTGGCTGTGTCCCCAGTAGTCCCTGTGGATGATGATTGACATTGGCTGTGTCCCCAGTAGTCCCGTACATGATGGTTGACATTGGCTGTGTCCTCAAATGGCACCATATTCTTCTTTAGATTGCACTGCTTTTGACCTGGACCCTGGTCTACTGGGCATTGGTACTCAACTACTATTTGAAACGGACCGGTCACGCAAATTTCCTAGGTGGCAGAGGTCCAGATGGATATTGTCATTTATGAGCGTAGTAAAGCTAATTTCCTGCAATTCTACACTTTTTGCAATGGGGCAGAGAGAAGTAAACCAAATTGCTGCAATTTTATGTATTTGCAATGTCTAATGTGTGTTCATATGATATAGGTGAAAATCAATGAAAGCCCCCTGGGGTCAAGGCCCCTGGGCACGTAATCCAGTCATGATAACTACAAGATTTAGATCGCTAGATAGCTGGTTAAATTACCTAACATGGGCTATTAGTTGATCAACTGGAAATTTCTGACAGGTTGTAAATAGCTCTAAGTCTGTCAGTGAATGACATAACAAGAGGATAACTGCTCATGCATTACCAAATCTCGAAATTGCACCTTGTGCATTCTACCATTATAATTCTCAACAGCAGTGAATTGAGAGCCCAACTGAGTTCCAGTTGAGTATGGCTGCTATAAAATAGAAATGGGGACTATACACTGAGTATACAAGAAATGAAGAACACCTGCTCTTTCAATGACATAGATTCACCAGGTGAATCCAGGTGAAAGCTTTGATCCCTTATTGATATCACTTGTTAAATCCAATCAGTGTAGATGAAGGGGAGGAGACAGGTTAAAGAAGGATTTTTAAGCCTTAAGACAACTCAGACATGGATTGTGTATGTGTGCCATTCAGAGGGTGAATGGGCAAGACAAAATATGTAAGTGCCTTTGGATGAGTTATGGTAGTAGGTGCCAGGCTGTTGCGGTTTTTATGAAATCATTTTTAAATCATAGCTAAAGTTTTTATTTCTATAGATTCCACGACAGAGTTAGCCTTTACGACTAGGACCTCAAGTTTGTGTTCTGGATTCTTGTTAAGTAGCAGTTAGCTGCTAGCCATCATGAAAACTGAGCTGGCTAACACTAGCAGTGCTAGCCCACCAGTGTTTTATCCACGGCTGGGCACAAATGTTTTAGGTGTGAGATGATTTCCACACACTTACAAGATGAAGATAAGGTGGAACTGAACAATGGACAGGGATTTGATGCACCACCATCAAGTAGCTTAGGGAAGAGGTCCTCCGGTTGCAAGCTTGGCTGCGAGAAAGGGATAACCTGCTTTCTAAGTACACCGGCCTTGCTGTTGCCTAGGCAAACCGAATATCAGTTATAAATTCCACACATAGCAAAGCTGTCGATGAGTTGGGCGGCGTTGATCTGTACCAATCCAAAGGAAAGATGTTAAGCTCAACTCCACGGCCCCTGGGAGACAGGACACTCACAAGGTTTAGGAGATTGGGGAGGCCGTCTGGCCCCCTTTTATCTAGCCGAGAAGATACGACCCAGCTCCAATATTGACACCATCGTCACTCACGTAGGTTTTAACGACGTTAGCTTTAGGCGACCCTCGCTAGCACAGGGAAGAGAATAATTATCTTTGGCCCCCTCCCGTGGTATCGAAGGGTTTCAGAATGTTTCAGTCAACTCGTTGCCGTAAACGAGTACCTGAAGAAATTTTGCCATGACAGCAATGTCTCCTTTTGTGACAACTTTGATTTGCTGTGGGAGCACCAGCACTTTTTAAAAGATACGGGATTCACCCTAACCGCAGGGGTTCCATGATTATTTCCAGCAACATCGCAAACTGTTTTCGAAACTGACGGACAGGGTCTGATAGTGCTTCAGTCTTCCCTGTCATAAGCAATAGAGGATTTGGAAACCATATCAACTTCTGTAGAAATGGCACTATGGTTATTGTGATTAACCTAATTTGTGTTCCTCTAACTCTATACAAACTGTCATATCCTACCATTCTGAGATTGAAGACTGTCATAAAACCTGGCTGTAATGTTCATAGTTTGGTTGTTATTCTATTGGTTACTTTGAGGCAGATACCCCAGGAGCAGAGTGGCCCACACTCATTGAATAATAATAATTCACTTTTACATTTTTGTTCAATCACAAGTAAAACCTTTCTTGTGAATGAGTGCAAGGTTGATTGCATGTTTCTCACTGAAACATGGCTGTCTTCAGACTGTAGTGTTGCTCTTATTGAAGTCTCACCCCTGGACTACAGCTTTTCATACTCTATCAGAAGATTGGGAAAAAGAAAAAGGTGGGTGGGCAGCCTCTATTTTTACTATTGCTCTCAGCTGTAAGTATATTTAATTTGGCGACTTTGGGTCTTTTGAGCATCATGTTATACTGTTTAAATGTCAGCCACCAGCGCTGGCTATAACCCTGTATAGGCCACTGAAGCACTGCCCCACTTTTCTTTACTGATCTCTCTGAACTATTGTTGAGAACTATGATAAAATCATTGTGTTGGTGATTTTAATATTCATGTTGACAAAGAGACAGACTCCAAGGCCATTGAATTTATGAGTCTTTTGAGCTCTATGGACTTTATCCAACATGTTACTGGGCCCACTCATAACCACAGCCATACTCTGTACCTGGTAATACCAAAGTGGGTTCTATTGACATATCCTCTTTTGTTGATGTTGCTTTATCTGATCACCACTATGAATGTTTTACTACCTTGTTACCCATAGTCAGTGTATGAACAATACACATCACCTGTTCTCCCTTCCTCTTGTGCTGATTTAGTTAGCTTTTATAGCAAATTAAGGGTAACCATTGATGCCATTGCTCCAGTAAGGTTGAAAAAGGTCACATCCAAATGGAGAGCCCCTTGGATGAGTGAAAAAACAAATTGATTAAAGAGACATTGCAGAAAGGCAGAGCAGAAGTGGATAAAGTCAAAGTTGCAGGTCCATTAAGATATTCTGAGAGAGCAAGTTGGCAGTTAGAAATGCCAGACGAGCTAATTTTTCGAACTTGATCACTATTAATCAGAATTATTATGAGAGTGCTCTTCTCGACCATTGATGGCTTGATAAATCGTACCCCCGCAAACCTATGAACTTTCCTCTTCAGCTAAATGTGATGAGTTTGCTGCATATTTCAGAGAAGATAACAAACCTTAGGCTAGGCATCAGTCAAGCAGGACCTGATGAGAAGCTTGATGATATGTGCCCTAGCCTACCATGTAAAGGCATTATGGAGTAATTTTCCCTGATTGACACAGACATGCTCAGGAAAGTGATCTCACAACTTAAGCCTTCTACCTGTCATCTTCCTCCTATCCCCCACCACCTTCTTCAAAACAGATTTTAATAGCATTTCTGAAGAAGTGCAGGCTATTGTTGATCACTCCCTATTCACAGGCAATTTCCCCACTGCACTAAACTGCTATGGTGAAACCCCTTCTGAAGAAAAGTCATCTAGATTCTTCAGCTTTTAGTCATTTTTGGCCAATCTCAAACCTTCCATTCTTAAGCACAATTATGGAGAAATTGGTTTTCAAACAGCTAAATTATATTTTAAGTGTCAACTGTATTTAAAAAAAATATCCAATCTGATTTTCATGCCCACCACAGCACAGAGGCAGCCTTGGTTAAAGTGGTAAATGATCTTAGAGCCAACACAGATGCCAAACTGCTCTCTTTCCTTGTACTCTTGGATTTAAGTGCTACATTCAACACTATTGACCATGATGTCCTTCTGCACAGACTGGAGAGGTGGGTTGGCCTCTCCAGTCCAGTTCTAAGTTGGTTTAAGACCTATTTAACTGGTAAGACCTATTTAACTGACCTATTTGTCACCCTTGGCAAACATAACTCAGAGAAAATAGATATCACACATATCACAACTTTTCATTTCTGTGTCACCAGAGGATTTTAGCTCCACAGATAAATTATTAGACTGTATTAGTGATTGAAATACTTGGATGGCTCACAACTGTATTTGTACTGTTTTATTTCTTTACCTACCTATTGTTCACCTAATACCTTTTTTGCACTATTGCTTAGAAAAGTAAGTAAGCATTTCACTGTAAGGTCTACACCTGTTGTATTCAGCGCACGTGACAAATAAACTTTGATTTGATTTGAACTTCTAGCTAAATCAAGAAAAGACTGAGGTACTTGTTATTGGAGACAAAGCACAGAGAGAGAATCTGGCTGCAATAATGGCAATAATGATAGAACACCAGGTAAAAAAATCTAGGTGTCATTTTAGACTATAGCTTTTTTTTTTTCTCTATAGCTTTTTACCACCTGAGGAACATTGCCAAGGTGCAGCCGTTTCTATCTAAGACAGATACAGAGTCACGGTAATCTCCTCTTATGCACTCTGAACATGCTTTGGCAGTACCCAACTTGCTGATGACCATCAGGTCCTAATGGCCTGGTACTCAGGGCTCTATTGTCCCTCCATCAGGTCCTAATGGCCTGGTACTCAGGGCTCTATTGTCCCACCATCAGGTCCTAATGGCCTGGTACTCAGGGCTCTATTGTCCCACCATCAGGTCCTAATGGCCTGGTACTCAGGGCTCTATTGTCCCATCATCAGGTCCTAATGGCCTGGTACTCAGGGCTCTATTGTCCCTCCATCAGGTCCTAATGGCCTGGTACTCAGGGCTCTATTGTCCCTCTAACCACTCTGACATCAATGCAAATGCCATTGAAAATCACATCAAACACATCATCCAAACAGTATCTGGCTTTTAAAAGTCACCTCACTGTGATCAATTTCAAGAAAGAAGTACAACAGCAGGTTGAAACTGAGTGTAAAACATGGTCATTGTGGTATTTCGTATTTTTTTGTTGGTATTTTATTAGGATCCCCATTAGCTGTTGCAAACGCAGCGGCTACTCTTCCTGGCGCCACAAAAAACATGAAACATAAGACCGAATGACATAATGCAGAACATCAATAGACAAGAACAGCTCAAGGTCAGCTCATGCACACAAACTATCTAGGTCAAATAGGGGAGAGGCGTTGTGCCGCGAGGTGTTGCTTTGTCTATTTTCTGAAACCAGATTTGCTGTTTATTTGAGCAATATGAGATGGAAGGAAGTTCCATGCAATAAGGGCTCTATATAATACTGGACTCTTTCTTGAATTTGTTCTGGATTTGGGGACTGTGAAAAGACCCCTGGTGGCATGTCTGGTGGGATAAGTGTGTGTGTCAGAGCTGTGTGTAAGTTGACTATGCAAACAGTTTGGGATTTTCAACACATTAATGTTTCTTATAAAAAGAAGTGATGCAGTCAGTCTCTCCTCAACTCTTAGCCAAGAGAGACTGACATGCATAATATTTATATCAGCCCTCTGATTACAATTAAGAGCAAAACGTGCCGCTCTGTTCTGGGCCAGCAGCAGCTTAACTAAGTCTTTCCTTGCAGCACAGGACCACACGACTGGACAATAATCAAGATTAGACAAAACTAGACCGATCAGAACTTGCTTTTGGGAGTGTGGTGTCAAAAAAGCAGACCATCTCTTTTTTAGCCAGACCTCTCCCCCATCTTTACAACCATTGAATCTATATGTTTTGACCATGACAGTTCACAATCTAAGGTAACGCCAAGTAATTTAGTCTCCTCAACTTGGCCAACAGGAACACCACTCATTACCAGATTCAGCTGAGGTCTAGAACTTAAGGAATGATTTGTACCAAATACAATGCTCTTATTTTTAGAGATTTACATTTACATTTACATTTAAGTCATTTAGCAGACGCTGTTCAGGACCAGTTTATTACTGGCCACCCATTCCAAAACAGACGGCAACTATTTGTTAAGGGTTTCAGTGACTTCATTAGTTGTGGTTGCTGATGAGTATATGGTTGAATCATCAGCATACATGGACACACATGCTTTGTTTAATGCCAGTGGCAGGTCATTGGTAAAAATAGAAAAGAGTAGAGGGCCTAAATAGCTGCCCTGTGGTACACCACACTTTACATGTTTGACATTAGAGAAGCTTCCATTAAAGAAAACCCTTTGAGTTCTATTAGATAGATAGCTCTGAATCCACGATATGGCAGAGGTTGAAAAGCCCAAAAACACAAGCTCTCTCAACAACAGGTTATGGTCAATAATATCAAAGGCTACACTGAAATCTAACAGTACAGCTCCCACAATCTTCTTATTATCAATTTATTTCAACCAATCATCAGTAATTTGTGTCAGAGCAGTACATGTTGAGTGCCCTTCTCTATAAGCATGCTGAAAGTCTGTTGTTAATTTGTTTACAGAGAAATAGCATTGTATTTGGTCAAACACCATTTTTTCCAAAAGTTTGCTAAGACCTGGCAGCGCGCTTATAGGTCTGCTGTTAGAACCAGTAAAGTTCGCTTTACCACTCTTGGGTAGCGGAATTACTTTGGCTTCCCTCATGACCTGAGGAAAAAGCTGTTGTTTCAAAGCCTAACACAATGAAATGGGCAGCTCTTTCTTAAGTGATGATGAGTTCAAAACACCCATACACATTTTAGAGCTTATGCTTATGCAAAGAAAGAAAATTGAATTAAAATTAGGATTGTGCTTTTATACAATACATAGCCTACTGCATATTATGCATTGCAGAAAAACAAAAAACAAACAAATTGAAGATGTCTTTGGTATATAATTGGTCTAGCCTATACTCCAAAATTAAACAAATTAGAGTAATCGCCTTGGATTGTGAACTGCAAAGCCAAGGGAAGTAGGGCTGCTGAGGGAGAAATGCATTTTATTTTTTTACCCCCCCCCCCCCCCCCCCCCAAACACACAAAAGTAGCGCACTGGGCCTGTATTAGTGGATATATCCATCTGCATCACCAGCACATATCTGCATCGCCAGCGCAGGCAAAAATATTTGTTGGTTCATTGATTGTGCAGGGAGGCTTACAGTTAGCCTCCAATTATAGCGAATTGAATAGCCTAGTAATAGGGCATTTTTTTATATTTTCATAATTAAATTGAGTGACACATTACCTTTAGCTATAGAGAATATCTCACCGATGTGTTTACATCTCCTCCTCTCTCTCTCTTTCATTCCTTTCTAGAGCACGCAGAAGGGCTGTCAACAGTTTAGTGAAATATGTTTTGTTGTTAAAACGTGTTACTATTGATGTTTCCAAACAGATTTCACTTGGTTTCCCAAATTAAGCACTGGGTAGCTGCAGTAACCGGGTTGGAGAGCCCATGGCATACAGCATTTTGGCAGAATATCACCTGTTGTGCAGCAAGAGCATGCTCCTCAAACAGTGGTTGACGCATGGAGTGAAATAAGTGTTAATATATTTATTTATCAGATGCTCATATTAAGCACAGCTCCGCTTTAAAACCCAAGTAGCCTACCCAGTATGATTTAGAAACTGACTGATGGGAAAGCGCACGGCCTCCATTCGATATTCGAGTGCATACAGATGACATGTATTTTTCCTCAGTTCCTACCCATTTAATAAAGGGCCATTCTAAATTGAAACAAATTGTACATTTTAGTGAAGACAAGATTCAGTTGAGAATAGTCTGATGGGTAAAAATATGTTCACTTGATGAGAGAACAGCTTGTGCACCCCGAGGCAAGGAACAGAGCGCAAGCTTTTTTTTGTGACTTTCTCAAATGATCAATAGCCTATAGTCGCATCATGCAGCCCATATAGGTTTTCATTTTAAGGTATGTGCCATTCACAATTTAAGTTACCAAATTACTCAAAATCTGGTTTATAGAACCTGTTTCAAACAATCACTTTTACGCTCAACATAGCCACTTCATATGCGCATTCGCTCAGAATGGGAAACATATCCTTTCTATAATATTCAGTTCAATTCTATTCTTCTTACTATAAAATTAAATAGTATAATATAATCACATGGGACTTATAAGCATATCTTGTCAGGTAAATGAACAAGCTTATGGTATGGAGCATAGCCAGATAACATATAGTAAGCCGACTCATTCTGTTCTTCTGAAATACATTTTCTTCATTTCTGTAAGGGCTGTCCTCCTCTTCAGACGAAAAGGAGGAGTAGGGATTGGACCAAAGTGCAGCGTGATATTTGGACATAATGAAGTTTTTTGAAGTACAGACGAAAACCGAAAACACTTCAACAAACTAAAAAATAAGAAAACGACGTAGACGAAACCTGAACATGGAACTTACATAAAGACACGAAGAACTCACGAACAGGAACAGACTACATCAAACAACGAACAAACAGTCCCGTGTGGTGCAACATACACAGACACAGAAGACAACCAGCCACAAACAAACAGTGTGAACAGCCTACCTTTATATGGTTCTCAATCAGCAGGAAAAATAGAACGAGACAATCATTTGTGCCAGGTGTGATATCCCTCTTAAATAGCTCGGGCAAATGTTCCCATTGACCCCGTAAGGCCAGCAGGTTAGTTTTTTTTTCTTCTTTTTTTTCCTTTTTTTTTTCTTGTAAATTTTAAAAATTTTGTATTTAAATGTTTTTAACATTTTTTTAAATGTTTTAAATGTTTTATTTCTTATTTCTTACAATTATTATTATTATTATTTTTAATTATTTGTGCGTGACTGTTATTGAAAGTTGTATTGTCAATCTTGTTTTGTATTTAACGGCACTTTAAATGTGTACATGACACTGCAACAAAATTTCCCCATGGGGACAATAAAGTAAGTAAGTAAGTAAGAGGAAAAGTCAAACACCTGTCTCTGATTGAGAACCATATAATTGGCTAATTACAAACCACCTAAATATAGAAACACAAAACATAGAATGCCCACCCCAACTCACGCCCTGACCAACTAAACACATACAAAAATAACAGAAAGCGTGTCAGGAACGTGACAATTTCATAATGTTTCTTTAGACGTGACTAAAATAAATAATGGATTTAGTGTGATGGTGTATATTAAATTGATTTATACTTTTGTCTTAAATGTAGACATTCCAAAAGCACGCATCAGTGGCCTGTATGTAGCTTTTATGTGTGCAGGACTGGAGATACTAAACATGTTTATGTTAATTAACGGTCAATTATGGTGAGACCGGCAGGCTTTTGCATGACAATAACAGGCTGACAAAATGTCATGACGTCACAACCCTAGCCCAGGTTTGTGTCAAGAGCTGCAACACTGCTGTTTTTTTTTACACAGTTTCCTGTGTGTATCAAGAATGGTCCACAATGCAAAGGACATCCAGGTAACTTGACAGAACTATGGGAAGCATTGGAGTCAACATGGGCCAGCATCCCTGTGGAATGCTTTCAACACCTTGTAGAGTCCATGCCCCGACAAATTAAGGCTGTTCTGAGGGTAAAAGGGAGATGCAACTCAATATTAGGAAGGCGTTCCTAATGTTTGGTATACTCAGTGTAGATAGGGAATAAATGACTGATGACATTTGGGATGCAGACAAGGCACTCCTGATCATGCCGTCTCCAGGAATCCATCGCCATCGAGTGACTCTGTGGCAAGACAGGGGTCTGATGAGTGTTATGATATGATTAACCAGACAGGGGTCTGACACATGTTATGATGAAGAGGAACCAGAAAGGGGTCTGATGCGTGTTATGATGAAGAGGAACCAGACAGGGATCTGATGTGTGTTATGATGAACCAGACAGGGGTCTGATGTGTGTTATGATGAACCAGACAGGGATCTGATGTGTGTTATGAGGAACCAGACAGGGGTCTGATGCGTGTTATGATGAACCAGACAGGGGTCTGGTGTGTGTTATGATGAACCAGACAGGGGTCTGATGCGAGTTATGATGAACCAGACAGGGGACTGATGCGTGTTATGATGAAGAGGAACCAGACAGGGGTCTGATGTATGTTATGATGAAGAGGAACCAGACAGGGGTCTGATGTATGTTATGATGAACCAGACTGGACAGAGAATCAATACCACCAATAATGACCTCATTGATTTGGATGCTGGGAGCTCCACTATTGACATCAGGCACAGCATCCCAGACCTCTGAATATGGATTATGAGTTTGTGTGTGGAAAAGGACATTATTCAAAACAGAAATGAGAAGATAATCAATTATGGGACTGTGTTATTAGGAGACAAAGTATATATTATGCAGTAATCCATGTGACTCATTCCTATTTCATAGCTTACAAAGCCAATTAGTAGAGAGGAAATTCCTTTGAGCTCACATTTCTCCCCTATTTTGTCATTGAATAAAATGCAATGAAACTGAAAGCTCTACAGCTCTCAAAAGCTTCTTGTGTCAGATGCCCTGATTAGTGAGTGAGTGATAGGATCCTCTTAGATGTCTCACTAGTCCCTACTAAATCAGACTAATGACCTGATACTAAACATCCAGTCTAGAATAGAATACCTGTGCAATGTCAACTTTAAAACCAGCAGTAGAGGATCCAAAATGTTTCTCTCACCCTTTCATTCTTAAAAATCAGAGGAGAGAAGAAAAGTTATAAATCAGCTTTGTTTTGCGCATTCGTCACAAATTTAGCCAAACTCTGGAGTTCTGAATATGATGAACCAGACAGGGGTCTGATGCGTGTTATGATGAACCAGACAGGGGTCTGATGTGTGTTATGATGAACCAGACAGGGGTCTGATGTGTGTTATGATGAAGAGGAACCAGACAGGCGTCTGATGCGTGTTATGATGAAGAGGAACCAGACAGGGATCTGATGTGTGTTATGATGAACCAGACAGGGATCTGATGTGTGTTATGATGAACCAGACAGGGGTCTGATGTGTGTTATGATGAACCAGACAGGGGTCTGATGTGTGTTATGATGAACCAGACAGGGGTCTGATGTGTGTTATGATGAACCAGACAGGGTCTGATGTGTGTTATGATGAAGAGGAACCAGACAGGGGTCTGATGTGAGTTATGATGAACCAGACAGGGGTCAGATGTGTGTTATGATGAACCAGACAGGGGTCTGATGTGTGTTATGATGAACCAGACAGGGATCTGATGCGTGTTATGATGAAGAGGAACCAGACAGGGATCTGATGTGTGTTATGATGAACCAGACAGGGGTCTGATGTGTGTTATGATGAAGAGGAACCAGACAGGGGTCTGATGTGAGTTATGATGAACCAGACAGGGGTCTGATGTGTGTTATGATGAACCAGACAGGGGTCTGATGTGTGTTATGATGAACCAGACAGGGATCTGATGCGTGTTATGATGAAGAGGAACCAGACAGGGATCTGATGTGTGTTATGATGAGCCAGACAGGGATCTGATGCGTGTTATGATGAAGAGGAACCAGACAGGGATCTGATGTGTGTTATGATGAACCAGACAGGGATCTGATGCGTGTTATGATGAAGAGGAACCAGACAGGGATCTGATGTGTGTTATGATGAACCAGACAGGGGTCTGATGTGTGTTATGATGAACCAGACAGGGATCTGATGTGTGTTATGATGAACCAGACAGGGATCTGATGCGTGTTATGATGAACCAGACAAGGGTCTGACACATGTTATGATTACGAGGAACCAGAAAGGGGTCTGATGTATGTTATGATATGAACCAGACTGGACAGAGAATCAATACCACCAATAATGACCTCATTGATTTGGATGCTGGGAGCTCCACTATTGACATCAGGCACAGCATCCCAGACCTCTGAATATGAATTATGAGTTTGTGTGTGGAAAAGGACATTATTCAAAACAGAAATGAGAAGATAATCAATTATGGGACTGTGTTGTTAGGAGACAAAGTATATATAATGCAGTAATCCACGTGACTCATTCCTATTTCATAACTTACAAAGCCAATAAGTACAGAGGAAATCCCTTTGAGCTCACATTTCTCCCCTATTTTGCCATTGAATAAAATGCAATGAAACTGAAAGCTCTACAGCTCTCAAACGCTTCTTGTGTCAGATGCCCTGATTAGTGAGTGAGCCAGTGATAGGATCCTCTTAGATGTCTCACTAGCCCCTACTGAATCAGACTAATGACCTGATACTAAACATCCAGTCTAGAATAGAATACCTGTGCAATGTCAACTTTAAAACAAGCAGTAGAGGACCAAAATGTTTCTCTCACCCTTTCATTCTTAAAAATCAGAGGAGAGAAGAAAAGTTATAAATCAGCTTTGTTTTGCGCATTCGTCACAAATTTAGCCAAACTCTGGAGTTCTGAATAAGGTGTTTATGATCTAGTATCAACGTTAAGGAACGCTACCTCTCATTTGGTATTTTACAGGGACACGCAGTGCTGTGCAAAGAAGTGAAGGAACATAAGGGCAGTGTTATTACTCAGAGAATAAGCACCCTGGAATGTAAGGGAGAGAGTTGACTCAATCCCCTCAGGAGCAAGCCAACAGAACACAGACCTCCCGAAGACATGGACGGTGTCCCAAATGGCACCCTATTCCCTATATAGTGCACTACTTTTGACCAGGTCCTATATGGCTCTTCTCAAAAGTATTGCACTTTGTAGGTTATATGGTGCCATTTGAGATACACAACATGTTCCACAGGTTCACTGAAAACAGTCATTGTTATGACACTTCTTTTGGCATGTAGTAAATCACTGCCATTTGATAGATCTGTAAGTTTGTGTTATCAATGCCTCAATTTCTGATGATAAAACATGCAGATAGATCATTTAGATAGAGCAGTATGTACTGTACACTTTGCTGGAACATGTAACAGCAAAACAGGAACAATTCAAGTGTATTATTTCAGAACATATTTAAACAGCGGAATGTTTTTTTTTTTCAAGAATTTTGTGAATCAAAATATATTGTGAAAGGTTTTGGATTCAATGCATAAGTAATAAACACATTTGTTAGGTTGGCACAAAGTTGCCCTTAGTTTACCTTTTGATCCCAAAATATATGGCGACATTCCCCTTACAAGCTGTGAGTGTCATACGGCCACTACTCTCTTTTGTGTGGTAGTGCTACAGAGTATATGATGCCAAGAACCATATCTCTATGCCAGCCTTGCCAGAGCTGACACAGAGGTCGAACCACTGTGTACTTGAGTGCTTTCTTCAATGTTTCTATAAGCAATAACTTATTTGTAGAACTTAATTCTAGATTGATGTTGCTCTGTTCACAGAGCGCACTGTACACAGAAATATTGGTCGGTCCAGAACTGCTCAAGGACTTGAGTGGTTCTGGACTGGTTCCTACCAATATTTCTGTGTACAGCAGGATCTGTGAACGGCGCAACATCAATTGCTTTACCATTTAAAAGCGCCGGTTGTTCCGATTCATATGCGCTATCGCAAGCACAGCTGTGAGGTTCACACACACAGGAAATCGAACATTTGATTAAGGAGCAACACGTCACATTTTCTGGCCTATCCAGACAAAGGAATGATTTCCTGTGTCAGTGAACCTCGTAGCAGCCGCTTGCAATAGCGCATATAAAACGGGATAGTCTCGCACACGTGTCAAACTCATTCCACGGATCCCAGAGTGTCTTCAGGTTTTACTCCTCCCTTGTACTTGATTGATGATTAATTAGAAAATAATCTCCTCACCTGGTTGTCTAGGTCTTAGTAAGGAACTCCCCTCACCTGGTTGTCTAGGTCTAAGTAAGGAACTCCCCTCACCTGGTTGTCTAGGTCTTAGTAAGGAACTCCTCTCACCTGGTTGTCTAGATCTTAGTCAGGAACTCCCCTCACCTGGTTGGCTAGGTCTTAATTGAAAGGAAAAAAACAAAAACCTGCAGATACTAGGCCCTCCATGGAATGAGTTGGAGGCCCCTGGTCCAGATTCTAGGCCCTCCTTGGAATGAGTTGGAGGCCCCTGATCCAGATACTAGGCCCTCCTTGGAATGAGTTGGAGGCCCCTGGTCCAGATTCTAGGCCCTCCTTGGAATGAGTTGGAGGCCCCTGGTCCAGATACTAGGCCCTCCTTGGAATGAGTTGGAGGCCCCTGGTCCAGATTCTAGGCCTTCCTTGGAATGAGTTGGAGGCCCCTGATCCAGATACTAGGCCCTCCTTGGAATGAGTTGGAGGCCCCTGGTCTAGATACTAGGCCCTCCTTGGAATGAGTTGGAGGCCCCTGATCCAGATACTAGGCCCTCCTTGGAATGAGTTGGAGGCCCCTGATCCAGATACTAGGCCCTCCTTGGAATGAGTTGGAGGGCCCTGATCCAGATACTAGGCCCTCCTTGGAATGAGTTGGAGGCCCCTGATCCAGATACTAGGCCCTCCTTGGAATGAGTTGGAGGCCCCTGATCCAGATACTAGGCCCTCCTTGGAATGAGTTGGAGGCCCCTGATCCAGATACTAGGCCCTCCTTGGAATGAGTTGGAGTCCCCAGGTCCAGATAAATGAAGAGGGAGGTTACGGTGAGCTATGAAATGGGCTGCCTTGGAGAACCGATCGGTGACCACCAGGATAGTGAAATATTAAAACCTGAACTTGTTCAAAAACAGCCCACCTAGCCTGGCGAGCGTTCAACCTCGTGGCTTCTTGAATGAAGACCAAGTTCTTATGGTCCATCCAGATCACGAAAGGATGTGGTGCCCCCTCCAACCAGTGTCTCCACCCTCAAGAGCCCACTTAACTGCCGGTTGCCTACATCGTGGTTGTGTTCCGCTGGCGATAACCACTTGGAGAGAAAGGCGCATGAGGGCAGTTTCTTGTCCTCCTCGTTCCGCTGTGAAAGGACCGTCCCTGCTCTTGTGTCCGAGGCGGCGACCTCCACCACAAACTGGTCTGGGACTTGCGGGTAAGGACTGTGAGAGGCGCTGCCACCGCATCAAAGTTGCGTATAAAACGCCTGTAAAAATTGCTGCAGGATCACAGTACACTTTAAAAATCAACAAACACTAAGTCTCAAACTCACTCAGAAAATGAAAGTACACAGTAAACAATTCAAGCTTCTGCAATGTACCACATAAAACACACCTCTTTAACAGGGACACAATCATGAAATAAAAAGACACACCTGAATCCAAAACAAGTCTCTAGGGCGGTCTCTGCCACCCTCTGGTGCCAGGAGGAACTATGACAGCCTGAGTGTCTTTGAGAGCATCAGAGCCGGTTCCAGGCAAAAGCGACATAAGCAGTCGCTTCGGGCCCCCATGTTATTGTTTACTTTTACCCCTTTTACTACCCAATTTCGTGGTATCCAATTGGTAGTTACATTCTTGTCTCATCGCTGCAACTCCCCTATAGACTCGGGAGAGGTGAAGGTCAAGAGCCATGCGTCCTCCGAAACACGGCTGTACCAAGCCGCCCTGCTTCATGACACAGTGCTCGCTTAACTCGGAAGCCAGCCGCACCGATGTGTCGGAGGAAACACCATCCAACTGACGACTGAAGCCAGCTTGCAGGCGCCCGGCCCACCACAAGGAGTCGCTAGAGCACTATGAAAGAAGGAAACCCCGGCTGGCCAAACCCTCCCCTATTCCCGACAATGCAGAGCCCATGCGTTGCCTCATGGCTCTCCCAGTCACGGCCGGCTGTGACACAGCCTGGGATCGAACCCGAAGCTTTAGTGACGCCTCAGCACTGCGATGCAGTGACTTATACCACTGAGCCACTCGGGAGGCGGGCCCCAAATTTTGATATTGGAAGTTAGTCTAGCCAGCTATCTAAGCCTGTAGTAATCGTGGCCAAATACCGACCAGGCACACAGGGCACGTTCCCAGGGGCCCTGACATCCAGGGATCCACATTGATTTTGTCAGTCATTCTCACTCAGATATCATATTAACATGGCATAAGCCATTGCAAAATGTGTAGAATTGCAGGAAATTGTTTTTTGTACTGCAAAAATTTATCCCCACCCCATGGCAAAATGGGTAGAATTGCATGAAATGTGTTATAAAATTGCAAAGTCTTCTCTCCGCCCCATAGCAAAAGTGTAGAGTTGCAGAAAACTTGCTTTAAAGGTCCAATCAGGCGTTTTTTAAATCTCAATATCAAGTCATGTCGGGGTAACAATTAAGTACCTTAACTTGATAGTTTTCAATAAAAATTGTCAAAAATAAACAAAATATTGCTTCTTATCAAAGATACATTTTTCAAGCAAGCTTTTTGCTAGAAATGTCTGGGAGTGGTCTGGATGGGGGAAACTGAAAATAAGCTGTTATTGACAGAGAGGTTTGGAACACTCTTTTTTTATTGTTCTATGAACTAATTTACCGCATGGTGATGTCACCATGGAAAGCCCACCAAAACGGGCAGAAATTTCAGGTGGTCTTTTCAAACAGCCTACTAAAAGGGCATTATCATCATGTTCACAATTACACAGTATTATTCCAACCTTATAGTGTGGAAATATATATAAACCACAGGAAATCATGTTTTTGACGGCACTCAGTGTTTAATGGCAAAATGTGCAGTAGGAAATGTACTTTTCTTTCCATTGTCAAGAGGGGGCCTTTACAAATGTTTTACCATCAGGTGGGGGCTCCCCAACAAAATCTCGCTTAGGGCCCACAAAAGGCTAGAGACGGCCCAGGAGAGCATGGTGAGAGAACACAATGGTAGGGGAGTGTGATGGCAGAGACAGGGGAGGGAGGGTGGTTTGGATGGGAGTAGAGAGATGGAGGGAGGGGAGGATGGTGAAAAAGAGATGAGGAACGATGGAGGAGAGCACATTGGAGCTGGGGATAGGACTTGAAAAGGGAGAAAGGTGGTAGATGTTTTTGTGATGGGAAAGAAAATAGTTATTGAGGGAGGGAAGGCTCAGGCTGCCACTGGCGGGAACTCAAGACTCTGTAATGAAGCCAGAAAAACTGGTACAGTCTTTTACCATCAAGCAATTTGTGATTTAAAATGTATCGTTAAAGGGTTTGGTGCCAGTACCAATGCCAGTGAGGAAATACTCAGTGTTGGGATAAACTGTTCCCACTATTACGCCGATGTCATAGATCCCATCAGTCATTATAATGATGCTGATATCAGAGTGTATATCTATCATGATTATGCTAACCTGGGGGATAACATCAGTTGTGATTATAGAAGTAGATTAGATTACATGTCTTGCCATTTATCCGTACTGAAATATCTTACTCAAGTAGAAGTACTGTTACTTTAATGAAATTTTACCCAATTAGAAGTAAAATGACTGACTTGGGAAAATGCTCAAATAAGTAGTACTCTGAAAAGCTACTCAATTACAGTAACGAATGTAGTTGTAATTAGCTACTTTACACCTCTGCCATTTTCCCTGGCATGATTTACCTGCTAAAGCTAACTCCTGATTGAAGCCACCTTCCACATCACAACACTTTCCATAAAAGCCTGGTTGACAAGTGAATGTTGATCATAACCTTTTTTTCTTTAAAAACTTTAAACTTGGATTAAAAAATTCAAAAAGCATTCCCGCATTTTAGATATCTTGTTGCAGGAGCATGGGAAACAAAGTGATAACTTCAAAGAAAAGAGAAACTCAATTTATATAATTTTGCATACAATCGTCATGTCATTCACGGGCTATATTATCTTGGTAAAGACAGAGTCATGTCAGCAATTAACAGTTGGGTAAATCAATTTGCACTCATTACATTGATCTAATCATTACTTTTACAGTTCTAATTAGCAATGTGTGTGGAAATTCTAAAGACGGAATTCATCAGTGCAAACACATTGATCGTGATTGAAGAACTCATTCATTTACAGCCTATTGTGGCGTATTGTTGGCTGTATTGTAGGGGAGTGAGACCCGGCTGGGAAAGAGAATGGTTCTGCTTGTAGGATTCTTATTGGATACTGCGATTACTTTGGTAAAAACTCCAAAGCAGAGACTATTTTGCTATGCCGATTTCAGCTTTGTTGTTCATCGCAAAGCATAATTCATATTCAAGTTGTAGCCTATTGCCACAGACACCCAAAATAAGATGCCTACCTGATATTGGTACTGATAGCCACCCCCTATTGGTACTTAATCCCATGAGAAGAAGTTTATTACCTCCTCGCTAACAATAGAGATATCAATGAAGCCAAGGCCATTGTACTAAAAGTGATGTTCTGTGACTTCTGTCTTCTCGTCATTACCCAGAGACACAACAACAAGAGATCTACTGCCACTGACTGGCTGCTTTTCATCCTGAGAGGACATTAATGAAAATGTCCAACTAATGGAAAGTTGAATCAAAGAGGCTGTTGTGGAAATGAAGAGTGTGTCTGTCGACTCTGTCTGCTTCCTTTTAGCTGAGAATGGTGCCTCTGTTGGGACGCGGTGCCAAAATATCTGAAACCTTTACTTTCATCTCCTTCATCAGAACAGTCTCCTCTCTGATGTTTTGTCACTCTTAGCGTTAAATAAATACGCTTCTGTAATTTTCATTAACAATCGATGGGGGAGTTTCAAAATGTCACATTGATTAAAGGGTAGGCTGATAAGTATTAACTATCTGTATCACTGAGTAAATATCGAGACGGAAAAAGAAGAAACCTAAGCCCTGTGCACAGCAGTCATATCAAACACTTGGCTTAAAGTAGGCTAAATCCCAAAGGAGCTCTTTGTGAAAAATTATTTTTATTTAGTCACTTCAGCAACAATAAAACCAATTAGAAACAATATCATTTTTAAACAACACCGCCCCAGTCCCACCCCATCCCAAACAAACCTCTGGCAGCCCCCCCAAACAAACCCCTGGCAGTGACTAGATTGCTAATCACATACCCTGGGACCGACAGATGGAATGTTCAAAATGAATCTAGATGGGGTTTAAATCAGTTACAGAAGTGGTATCTCACATTGACACCACAGGAAACACCTAACTGTGTTTCTGTTGCAATAATTCAACTGAACAACTCAACTCTGTTGCCTCCCAGTTTAAGAGATCCACACATGGCAGTGGTATTGATGCTGTCATTTCAAGCTAGTTTTATACTCTCATTTCATATGCCTCCCTTTTAATATAACCATTCTAAACTTCCCTTAGTTACTGTCATTCACGCTGTGGGTATATTAAGTCACCCTGTGTACAGATGGAAAGTCATAGGGCTCAAGCAGAGGTTTTTCCAAACGGTCTAATGAAGATGAGGGGCGTTGTATAGTTTGTTGAACTCCTTTGTGATAATTTGCTGTGGGTCAAACTGTCTTTGATATAAATAGAGGGACATATCATGGTGCTGCACATTCACAGTGCTGACATCAGAGTCTTTCAGAGCAATCTGTCAATCTGCCAGGTTAACAACATAGCTGATGAAAAACTGAAAAGGTCAAAAAACAAAATGCTCCTAGACGCCATCTCCTAAACGATCCACTTCTGTCAGAAGCAGAATTTTGTATTTCTTGTGAATTGCAGGGAACAGCACTGGCTTCTACACACTCACTGTAACTTCCAGCTTTATACTACCACTATTATCTCAAGATGGAGGTAGTAGAGCATGGTCAGGTTGATAGATCAGAGAATACAAGAAAGGTCACCAATATGGGCTGAGCTCAACTCCACCATATAGTTAGCAGGTGACAAAAACCAAGGACTAGGTTGCCAAAGTTTGGGTACTAAACATCTGATCTGTTTGGAAATCCCAAAATGTCTCTCCATTCATTGTAAACAGCCGATAGTCAAATCACAGCCTAATGCCTAATGCTATGAAATAAACGTAGATCACACTCAAATTGAATATGTGCATCCACACTGAATATGCGCATACACACGCCAAAATTTTCACAGACATATAAACACCAGTCACCTGAGGGCTGTTTTGTTTTATCTTTGTCTCAGTCTTAATTCATAGTGAGTATGTAATTTGAGAATAAACATGATATTCTCATCTAGCCAGGTGTGACTCTGTGGAAATCACATTTTCCCACTTGGGTTTCTCATAATTCCTTCATCTAATTGCTTTTGAACTTCTTTTGAAAGTAGCAGCATGTGTTCCATATTCATAACACTGAACGCACCGATTCCGCATGCGTTTCTCTGTTGCTCATTAAGAAAAACAAGATTTCAGTCTTAGGGGGTGTGTCAGTGGCAGATGTGGCAATTACTGATGTTTGTCCCCCATGGGAGACACCAGAGGAGCAAAGCCAGTATCACTTCCTCAAAATAGTCAAGACAAGATAACTCAAAGAAATCTATAATTCATTTTGACATTTTTGCTAAGGTTTTAGTTGTCCAATTCTACATGTAGCTAAGGTGTTTGGTGCAGTATTTCTTAGGTTAAAACATTTGTGATGTGTTGTCTTCTGTAAACAAAGTCCGATCTGCTGCTAGGCAGGTCTGTCTCACTGTCTGTGTGTTCTGCGTTAGGATTGTATAGAGCGCGATCAAAACAGCTGTTTATCCTGTGTTAGTGGACAAGTGAACATTGTCGAAATCACTTACCAAACTCAGATTTGTACGACACTGATTTTGTTACCAATATTTACACTATGTAGTCCATTTTGACTACTATCGATGCCCCTCTACCTTAAGAAGCACTAGCAACTTTAAAGCTGCAATATGTACGTTTTTGGGGGGCCCAACAAAATTTCACATAGAAATGTGAGGTATAGATCTGCCAATCACGTTGAAAGCAAGTCAAAGAAGTTGTAGAACTGTTCTATGTGCGCTATTTCTATGCTTCCCATTTTTAAGTGTAGTTTGTGTGTTTTATTTTCCGTTTTGCATACCAGCTTCAAACGGCTGATTTTTGTTTATGAGAAAGATATTTCACAGCAGTTTAGATGGTACATTGATTCTCTACACTATACTTGCATGTTTTGTCACAAACTGAAATTAGGCAAACTATTAGAACTGTATTATCCAGGAAATGGCGGAGGAATTCCTGCATATTGCATCTTTAAATCCTCCATGGAGGTCAAAGCGTGGATCAAGGTGCATCAACCCTGCACACATTGACTAATTCTTAATGCACTTAATGCAAGTCTTAATGTGTTTTATGTCCACTCTTAGAAGAAAGGGTTCTTTGGGGTTCTATATTGAACATTTTGGTTAGTTGGAAGAGATTAAAGAACCCTTACTATATATTATTAACCGAATGAAGGCAAAGAACATTATATCCTTACCCCAGAGTGTAATGTGGATTTCAGCCAACAAGCCAAACTCTAAAATGACAGCTAACTAACTGCCTTTTCATTTGTTTGAGCTTTTTTGCATTGACATTTATATCCATATTAATGATTTCGCAAATGGATAGCTGTCTCGTCAGACACCACCAGGAGGAGATCGAATTAGTATGTTTTCATATTTTGCAACATTGTTGCCGAGGTTAGAGTGGCAAACAGCAAAGTTCATACAAACCTCTGCTGTTGCAAAGTCAATTCTAGCTAGCTGTCACGCCCTGACCTTAGAGAGCCTTTTTATGTCTCTATTTTGGTTTGGTCAGGGTGTGATTTAGGGTGGGCATTCTATGTTTTTGTTTTCTATGATTTTGTATTTCTTTGTTTTGGCCGGGTATGGTTCTCAATCAGGAACAGCTGTCTATCGTTGTCTCTGATTGGGAACCATACTTAGGTAGCCCTTCTCCCTCCTTTCAGTGTGGGAAGTTGACTTTGTTAGTGGCACTTATGTCCTGTAAGCTTCACGGTCATTTTTGTTATTTATTGTTTTGTTGGCGTCATTCTTAATGAAGGGATATGTACGCTTACCACGCTGCACCTTGGTCCTCTTCATTCGACAGCCGTGACACTAGTAGCAAGATGAAATAATGTGTTTAATAAAACCATACACTCTTAAATAAAAAAAGGGCTACTATATGGAACATTTTGGTCAGTTAAAATGTTATAATTCCACCAGGAATCAATTTTAAACTGTTCTAATTCTAACGATCCACCAGGAATCAACTGCCATTCCAGCATGAAGACGCAGGAGGACGCTGGTTGCAAACACCCTACCAATAAGCATGTTATTTTAAAATCTATTAAAGGCCCAGTGCAAGTCAAAAACGTAATTGTTCTGTGTTTTATATAATTCCTCGCTATGAAGTTGGAATAATATGGTGAAATTGTGAAAATTATGATAATTCCCTTTTAGTGTTAGACCTGTTTGAAAAGACTGCCTGACATTTCTGCCTCTTTTGGTGGGATGGAGTATTGGCCTGCCTGGTTACATCACCTGGTGGTAAATGAGTTAATAAGAAAGTTCCAACCCTCTGCCAATAACAGCTAGTTTTCAGTTTTTCCCTCCCCACTCAGACCACTCCCAGACAGTCCTAGCAACATTCTTGCTTGAGAAATGTCTCTTTGCTAAGAAGCTATTTTTGTTTCTTTTTTTAATCATTTTGATTGCTACCAATCATAGTAAGGTACTTAATTGTTACCCAGAAATAATTTTATATTGTGATAATAACAGCTGCATTTGACCTGTAAGGTAAGCAAAGTTGATTATTTAATGCAAATATATTAAACCGTAATCATATGAACTATACTCTAGATAAATAAGGTTGTTTCAGAATCAGCTAATATTAGACACTTTATAAGCTAGCTCTTACAAATACATGTTCATTTTTGAATATGCCAAATAGAGCTATGACATTGGCCTCCCGGGTGGCGCAGTGGTCTAGGGCACTGCATCGCAGTGCTAGCTGCGCCACCAGAGTCTCTGGGTTCGCGCCCAGGCTCTGTCGTAGCCGGCCGCAACCGGGAGGTCCGTGGGGCGACGCACAACTGGCATAGCGTCGTCCGGGTTAGGGAGGGTTTGGCCGGTAGGGATATCCTTGTCTCAGTATGTAAAAAATGTAATAAAATGTATGCCTCTACTGTAAGTCGCTCTGGATAAGAGCGTCTGCTAAATGACTAAAATGTAAAAATGTAATGTAAATGCAATTAGCTAATTGTTTCTTTCAGTAGTTCAGTGTGGAGTCATGAACCGCGGACCCAGAATAGCCAAGGGAGGGGAGAGGTAGGAATGAGGATCCATGATTGTACGAAAACAGTACTTGAATTCATAACAGGATGCAGGATATATAGCTTTTCTCAGACAGTTGTCTATAGCATAAACATTCAGGATACAAAAACAACAGATGATGGCAAGTCTAAAGCTCATCCCCTCAATAGGGTTTCTACTGCAGCTGAAACTAGGCCTAAATGCTAAACAGCATGACTTACCCCTTCAACTCTTAACAGAACCTAACTCTCCCCTTACTGGGACTAAAGAGAGTCCTGAGCCAACTCCCTGTGCTTACCGTGGCGAGCGTCCGTGTTATGCAGTGGAGCGCACGGTGTCTCCAGTGCGCGTTTTACAGCCCGGTGCGCTACGTTCACAGCCTGGAGCGCACGGTGCCTCCAGTGCGCCTCCACGGCCCAGTGTATCCGGTGCCTCTGCCAAGGACAAAGCAAAGTATGTCTCCCCAGCCTGGTGTCCTGTTCCTGTCCGCCAAGAACCAAGCCTCCAGTATGTCTCCCCAGCCTGGTGAGTCCTGTGCCTGCTGTCAGAACCAGGCCTCCTGTATGTTTCCCCAGCCTGGTGAGCCTTGTGGCAGCTCCACTTACCAGACTGCCCATACGTCTCCTCACTCCAGTGATGATCCATGGCAAGAAGCCTCCACTGATGATCCATGGCACAAAGCCTCCAGTGATGATCCATGGCAAGAAGCCTCCAGTGATGATCCATGGCAAGAAGCCTCCAGTGATGATCCATGGCAAGAAGCCTCCAGTGATGATCCATGGCAAGAAGCCTCCAGTGATGATCCATGGCACCAAGTCTCCAGTGATGATCCATGGCACGAAGCCTCCAGTGATGATCCATGGCAAGAAGCCTCCAGTGATGATCCATGGCAAGAACCCTCCAGTGATGATCCATGGCACAAAGCCTCCAGTGAAAGTCCATGGCACGAAGCCTCCAGTGATGATCCATGGCACGAAGCCTCCAGTGAGGAGTCATGGCATGAAGCCTCAAACGACGGACTCCAGTCCGGAGCCTCCAGCGAGGGCCCCCAGTCCGGAGCCTCCAGCGACGGTCTCCAGTCCGGAACCTCCAGCGACGGTCCCTAGTCCAGAGTCTCCAGCGACGGTCTCCAGTCCGGAGTCTCTAGCGACGGTCTCCAGTCCGGAGTCTCCAGCGACAGTCTCCAGTCCGGAGCCTCCAGCGACAGTCCCCAGTCCGGAGCCTACAGCGACGGTCTCCAGTCCGGAGTCTCCAGCGACGGTCTCCAGTCCGGAGCCTCCAGCGACGGTCTCCAGTCCGGGGCCCGCAACGAGGGTCTCCAGTCCGGAGTCTCCAGCGACGGTCCCCAGTCCGGAGTCTCCAGCGACGGTCTCCAGTCCGGTGTCTCCATCGACGGTCTCCAGTCCGGAGCCTCCAGCGACGGTCTCCAGTCCGGAGCCTCCAGCGACGGTCCCCAGTCCGGAGCCTACAGCGACAGTCTCCAGTCCGGAGCCTACAGCGACAGTCTCCAGTCCGGAGTCCCCCGCGACGGTCTCCAGTCCGGAGCCTCCAGCAACGGTCCCTAGTCCGGGGCCCGCAACAAGGGTCCCCAGTCCGGAGTCTCCAGCGACGGTCTCCAGTCCGGAGTCTCCAGCGACGGTCTCCAGTCCGGAGCCTCCAGCGACGGTCTCCAGTTTCATGAAGCCAAAAGAAGACTGTTGCTGACCTCTGTTGAATGCACGTGATGTGAAGTGGGCTGACTGAAAGGAGCCCAGTGTACTGACTGAAAGGAATGCCTTCAGAAAGTATTCACACCCCTTGACTTTTTCCACATTTTGTTGTTACAGCTTGAGTTTAAAATAGATACAGTTTAGATGTTGTGTCACTGGCCTACACATAATACCCCATAATGTCAATGTGGATTTATGTTTTTAGAATTTTTTACAAATGAATTAAAAATGAAATGCTGAAATGTCTTGAGTCAATAAGTATTCAACCCCTTTATTATGGCAAGCCTAAATACGTTCAGGAGTTGAAATGTGCTGAACAAGTCAAGTAGTAAGTTGCAATAATAGTATTTAACATGATTTTTTAATGACTATCTCATGTCTGTACCCCACACAATTATCTATAAGGTCCCTCAGTCGATCATTGAATTCAACCACAAAGATTCAACCACAAAGACCAGGGAGGTTATCCAATGCCTCGGAAAGAAGGGAACCTATTGGTAAAAAAGCAGACATTGAATATGCCTTTGAGCCCGGTGAAGTTATTAATTACACTACCAGTTACTACGAAGATACAGGCATCCTTCCTAACTCAAATGTGGCAAAGAAATGTACTTTATGTCCTGAATGCCAAGCATTATGTTTGGGGAAAATTCAACTCAACACATCACTGAGTACCACTCCTCATATTTTCAAGCATAGAGGTGGCTGCATCATGTTATGGGTATGCTTGTCATCGGCAAGGACCAGTGGTGTGTATTCATGGAAGCAAGGTAAGCCAGGCTTCCCCCAAAAATTTGCTTTTTTTTGTTGAAAAACCAACATGTCAAATAATTTATCTTTAGTCTCTGTGTTTTCATAATGTTCCTTCAATTCGCAAGAGTATGTATTTCACCAAAGAAAGCATCGGAGCAAGCGAAACAGCACCCCTCTGTCTCTGTATGTGTAGGCCATCTATCTGATGCTGCCTGGTCATAAAGTGTATGACATTGTTGCCGCCTGTAGCATTGAAGGCATGTGAAGCCAGCGAGCATTTGGCCCCCCTTGATAAAAAAAGTATAAAATAATAGCCAATCAGCTGTTGCAGACCAGGGAGTTTGGTCAAGACGTTTACACAGATCAGACACTGACAAAATCGGTTTCAAGGGTGTTAATTTAAATAATTAACAAAGAGAAAAGAATAGGTCTCCTCCGGGACACAGTCTTCTGGGCTCCGAGGTCTTGCGGTATCCGTTGGGGAACAAAACCGAGCTCCCTCCATTATCTCTGGTACTGAACACGACTATACGGGAGTAACCTCTCTTCCCCAGTCCCCACCCCCATGTACTGGCAGCTTTATGGGACTTGTCCAGCTGGTGAGCAATCAGCCCCTTGATTACTCACCAACCACAATCAGCCCCAATTAGTCCTGGCCATCGCACCGTGATGTAGACTCCGTTTGTCACCAGGCCTCGACGAGTCTCCCCCTGGTGGCTAATCTGCGGTACGCCACACAGCGTTGAGCTCAACTGAGTGAGCTCAACTGTGAATGGTCCTGGTGCACCAAAAAAAACTGTCATGGGACTCCAGTTTGGATTTGGCTTCACTCCTATCACATCACGCCAAGATAAATATGTAATTGACAGAAACTACTTGAATTGTTGCATCTTATTGTGTTGTTGTCTAGCTAAAATTCACCCTTTAGCCATAATTAGCCATAATTCTCCGTACTAGCCAATGATTACAACGACGATTCTGATGCAACCATAAATTCATACATTATGCCCCTGGACTGACAGGATGGAAGTTCAATATGTAGCTAGATGTAGAAGGCTAATATTATCTAGCTAATGTTACCTATGAAAGCAAGTTAGGCTAGCAAGCAAGCATTTTAGCCAGGTAGCTTAGGACAACAAAAACTAAAAGCGTGTACTGTATGACATAGTCATAGACCGTTTTGTCAATATGAAAGAGAAGGATGGCGTTGGCGTAGGGTGAGTCAACATGTTTTTTCTACTTGCACAAACGCATGCACACACACACACACACAAATCAGAACCATGGTCAGCCACATCATATTTGATTGGACTAAATTGTTCTTTGGTATCTTTTAGTTGTCACTGTATTAGACTAAGCAGAGGTGATTTGCTGATATTGAAATGTTAAAGTTGAAACGATGCTGGAATAGTCGTGGCAGCTCCTGTTTTCTTTGCGACTTGTGGTAACTCTTTATGGTTCTAAAGCAGTAGTGTTTTGTAGTCCGAAAATGTCAGAAACATTAACTTTCTTGACCATGCTGTAGGACATGTAACTGTTTGTTACATGCAATGTGCTTCAGGAATTCACCGGAGAGAGGTTGCTCTCTGTTTTTGTGATGAAACAAAGCTGTGGTTGAATTTATTCTGTCTTCTTATTGTCTCGGATTTAGGCCTATATATCACGGTCGCAAGGCATGCGAACTAACAGGTTATAGAGAAAACAACGTAATTATCACAACACATAGGTTGTAATATGGCATTTTTGGGGGGCTCGGTTTCCCCAGCGACCCACGCACCAATACTGGCAAGGATTAGGGAGTTTTTTGGGATAAAAACGGAATAGAGCTAAACACAGGAAAAATCCTAGAGGATTACCGGTTATATCTGCTCTCCAACAGACACTGTGAAACAAATTCACCTTTCAGCAGGACAATAACCTAAAATACAAGGCCAAATATACACTGGAGTTGCTTTCCAAGACACCATTGAATGTTCCTGAGTGGCCTAGTTACAGTTTTTAATTAAATCGTTTTGAAAATCTATGGCTAGACTTGAAATTGGCTGTCTAGCAATGATCAACAACCAACTTGACAGAGCTTGAAGAATTCTCAAAAGAATCATGTGCAAATATTGTACAATCCAAGTGTGCAAATCTCTTAGAAAAACTCAATTAAATTCAGGCTGTAACACAACAAAATGTGGAATAAGTCAAGGGGTATGAATACTTTTTGAAGGCATTGATAGCTATCAAAATGATTTATAATCAATTATTTATAATAAGTCTTGGTGAGTCAATAGCCTAGTTAATCATGAAATGACTTTTAAAACACTATCTATGTTTTGCTCAGTCTGAAAGTAACCCAGCTATCTGAGGCAGAGGATCACTCTTTCAGCTGCTGCATGTAAATTCTTCTTCTACATCATAATAAGTATGTCTACCAAGCAGATTAACTGATGCTTATTTCTGAAGATCAACTAATGTTTTGCTCCTTCGTTTTTTTTTTTAAGGAAGCAGCCAGGCAAAAATACAGAGTTGGTACCGAGATTGACGTGGGCCATCACTCAAACAAAGATGCCTTCATGGCCACCAGTGCATATTTCCAAACTATAATGATAATAAAATCTCAAAACTATGCCGCTAATCTTTTGTCGATTTTTTTTTACTGTTTAATATATTATATTCTTAGCTAGAAATCGTATTATTTATTAGTAGCCATAATTCATAAATTACACCACATATATATATATACCTTTAATTAACTAGGCAAGTCAGTTAAGAACAACTTCTTATTTATTAATGTAAGGTTCTATATGGAACCAATTTTTGGTTCAGGGGAGAAGAACCCCTAACGTTCTGATCAAAGAACCCTATAAAAGGGTTCTATATAACAGATTATAAACTGGTTTCCAGGTGTTTGATGTATTCTTTCTCAAAATGACAAAACTTCTGCATTCATCAGTGTGACAAATCTCAGAGGGCTTTGTGTGGCGCACCACATCTACTGGTGAGGCCGCGCCCCTCTTTACAGAAGTAGCTGAAAGAGCTTGGAGACAGTATGTTATAATGTGTTGTGAAGACGGGTGCGGTGCCAAACTGGAAAATGGTACTTCATGTGCGTTATTTGACGGGAACAGAGTCAGATGATCATGGACCACACCGTTACGCTATGGGACATTGTACCTCCGAGAAGCAGCAAAGCAGGAGACGCCAAGATTATGATTTCTTTACCAATTAATTCGTAATTAATTTGATTACTGTTATGAGAACAGTCAAACTTGTTCTCATTAATCCATAATATTCTTGCATCGGTAAATGGTGACATATAATTGCTGAAGACGTTGACAGGTGGGAATTTTCCTTTAATTAAACATGTTTATTTCTGTTTTGTTTTTTTTGCATAGTTTCGACCAAAATATCAGTTCTTTATCACAAGTGAAATATTGATACCTCGACTTTAATAACCCCTAAAACAAAGTTTAAAATGTAGGCTAATCACTGACTTCACGTGCGTCATGCGTAAAAATCTATTTTTCCAAAAATAACCGTTCACTCTACATTTATTTTTGTATTCAGTGATTTTTACGATTGACGCACGTGAAGTCAGTGATTAACCTACCTTTTAAACTTTGTTTTAGGGGTTACTAACGTCCTGGAGCTAGAAGTAAAAGGGAATTGATGAAAATTGTTTACAAAACTCTGCTCAATCATATATAAAATGTTACTTTTTCAAAGGGTGTCAATCGATTGGTTGAATACTGACCAGGTGCAGTGAAACAAGGCAGTGAAGTACAGTACCCTCCATAATTATTAGGAAAGTGAAGCTTTTTTTCTTCTTATGTCTCTAAAAAGTTTGGATTTGAAATCAAACAGTGACTATGAGGTTAACATGCAGACAGTCAGCTTTCATTTGAGGGCATTTTCATTCATATCAGGTGATCCATTTAAAAATTACAGCACTTTTTATACATAGTCCCCCCATTTTAGGGGAGCAAAACTATTGGGACAAATTCACTTATAAAGTAGTAAAAAGTGAAATATTTGGTCCCATATTCCTAACACACAATGACTGCGTCAAGCTTGTGACTCTACACATTTGTTGGATGCATTTGCTGTTGGTTGTGTTTCCAATGATTTTGTGCCCAATAGAAATTAATGGTAAATAATGTATTGTGTCATTTTGGAGTCACTTTTATTGTAAATAAGAATAACATATGCTTCTAAACACGTCTACATTAATGTGGATGCTACCATGATTACGGATAATCCTCAATTCATCTTGAAATATGATGAGTGAGAAAGGTACAGATGCACCATACCCCCAAGACATGATAACTGCTCAACAGTACAATGACAGGGTTAGCATTTGTTAGGGAGTATGATATTTGTGCATCTCTCACTCATCATTATTTGCGATTTATCAGGACTATCCGTAATCATGGTAGCATCCACATTAATGTAGAAGTGTTTAGAAACATATTCTATTCTTATTTACAATAAAAGTGACTCCAAAATGACACAATACCTTGCTTGATTTCTCTCAATAAAGTAAACACAATAAATGTATTTTTACGCACCTCACACTTCTACCACTGCAATGATGAAATATTTATTGACTGTTGCACAGTGGGAGCCTGGTACTCCTTGTTCCTTATTTGAATGACCATTTACCGTAGCCCGGTGGTACACTGCACATTTTAAAGGAAAAAATATATATATTTTGTAAGCACTGACTTATAAGTCTGATGCTCCAAAATGTAGACCTACTAGATAAAAGCTCTGTATACGTATTCACCTTGGTCATGACTCAGTTGCTCCGTAAAATCTACGTTTTAAATGTAATTTGTGTTGGAGTGTTGTTTATTAACGTATCGTGAAGATAAATGTTTTGGGGCTCTGTCAAAGCCATTCAACCATCCTTTCTGTCACATGTTGATCCTCAGACTGGACCAGGACTTGATGATGCCAGGCAATGGGAGTTCCGAGGCGGGATGCAGCAGGACAGCATCAGGCAGCTACTCCAACACCACCTGCGGCCAGACGGAGCTGTCCGTCACCGCCTCCATCATTTCCATGACCGTGGGCATCTTCTCCAACATCCTGGCTCTCTGCATCCTGGTCAAAGCCTACCGCCGCTTTCGCCTCAAGACCAAGGCCTCCTTCCTGCTGTTCGCCAGCGGCCTGGTGGGCACCGATCTCCTGGGCCACCTCATTAACGGCTCCCTGGTGCTATATGTCTACGCTTGTAACAAGGAGTGGGAAGCCTTTGACCCGCACCACATACTGTGCAGTCTCTTCGGGGTGTCCATGGTGTTTTTCGGTCTGAGCCCCCTGCTCCTGGGTAGCCTAATGGCGGTGGAACGCTGCATTGGTGTCACCAGGCCCCTGTTCCACTCCACAGCCCTTGCCGCCCACCACATGAAGAGGCTGCTGGGGCTGACCTGGCTGTTAGCTGCCCTGGTGGCTCTGCTACCTGTGCTGCTGTGGAGGCCCTACAAGGTGCAGCGCTCCCAGAGCTGGTGTTTCTTCCGCATGGAGGGGCCCCGCAACTGGCTGGACGTGGTCCTCCCGCTGATCTTCTCTACACTGGGCCTCCTGGCTCTGCTGGTGTCCATTGTGTGCAACACACTGACCAGCTGCACCCTACTGCAGTCCAAGCTGCGCTGCCACCGCCAACGTCGCCGCAAGGACACCTCCCACCACTTTGAGATGATATGCCAGCTCATAACCATCATGCTTGTGTCCTGTGTGTGCTGGGGCCCTTTATTGGTAAGGCATCTTCTTCCCTCCTTTCACTGGGTCGTAGAAGCGCTTATCTCTGGTATGTCTGTTAAGCAGTGATGAAGAACTCACTTTCACCTCATCTCTGCCAACAGTCCTCTGCATTGGTGGAGTCTGCCAAGATTCCCACAGCAAGCAATTTGTTCTTCTACTCGAAATGCTCACAAATCCTTTCAAAAGGAAAGGGAGCTATTTAAACCTTTGTAGAGATGCTCAAGATGTTTAATAGGGCACAGATTTTTGGCCTGTTTGTTATTTTGTGCTTTTGACCCTTGTGTTCACGTTAAGGGAGTTTGTCATTTCACGCCAAGATTTCTGGCATGTAATCTCCTTCTTTTCTCCCAGTACTTTGTGTAGTTACTTTACATCCATTTCAATGACATTTGTTTTTACCAACCCTTTTAAGAGCAAAATATGGTATGCAGCAAAAGTAGAGGGGAAACATTCTCAATCCAGAATTCTTCTCTGTGATGGAACCTCTGACGAGTCTTATTGAAATAAATGGTCCTCCTTTGACAATGTTTTTATTTCTATGTCTGCCATTAATCGTAGACCAGGATTCTTAAAATTAAAAGTGACAGTATAATAACTTAGATTAAGCTGGATCATTAACACGTGATGAGAAGGCTTGTAAGGGAAGGTCAAACAATATAATTTTTCCTCTGGCAAGACATTTCATTAGACCTACATTAATAAGATGTATACGGAGCGTTCAAAATGTACACAATGTTACCCGGAGGAAAATGTGGGAGGGTTTCATATTTTCTTTGTCCAGGGAGGGTCATGTATTTTGTAATCGATTAAATGTCAGTTATTTTCAGCATTTTGGAATTTACATATTGAATTTGACTGTGTGTAACTTTGGTGTACTACCCTGCGCTCTCTCTCCCTCTCATTCTCCTCGCTGAGCCTGGCTGATGGGCATTCCACTTTCAACACTGAGAACTCTGGCATCTTTTTAGAACTCAGACTTTCCTAATTGAAAATCAATAACCTTGTGATTTGATCTTGTTGTTTTTTTTGAGTTCCAGTTCTCTTGGAAGCACCAATGAACAGTAACAAGCATGGCATAGCACAATTACACAAGGACCACAGCAAGTGAAAAAAGTTACCTTCACAATAATTGAAGGGTTTCTTTGCAGTCTCTGTCCGCTGAAGACAGTCCAGAAAAGTTCAATTGAATTTTGAAGTTGAAAGGAGATGGTTCTTCAATGCTGCTACTGAATGGGGAGGACAACAGTCCATGTGGATGGCTGGACTATCTGTATGCCTTTATAGCCATATGTTTATCATTTCATAAACTTTTTTTGATTTTTTTATCTGTGTAAATTCATTGGATAGGCCTATATGCCATTCACTGCAGTATTATTCCTAATAATTCCTCTTTATCTCTTGGAGTCCCAGGAAATGCTAGACTAGACCTACAATAGCCTGTTGTACACTTATTTCAAGCATTTTATTTTCTACGGATCAAGGAGAGATTCCAGCTTGCTCTTGCTTGCTGAATATAAAATACAGAAACCAAAATAAATGTCTGTGATTTTGAAAGGAGAGAAAGAGACGTCTCGATGGTGTGATTAAAAGTCACCATATGAGTAGCCTGCTAATGTACCTTTCTGAACTTTGTAAACTGTCTAAAAAAGATCCACAACTGATCTAAATGGTTGCATTATCAGGCTTAGGCTGTATGCAGTTATTTTGGCATGAAGCATTCAAAACAGGACGTTTGAGCGGTTATTCAAATTAGCCTACATCACTGCAGTTTACAGCCCTAGCCAATAAATGTGTAGGTCTACGCACTTGATAACAATAATACATTCCCAATTGCATTGTGTTGTTGTAGCCTAAGGGTGGAATAATGTTGTCTAAAATCCTAGGCCTAATCAATAGTGGAGCTTTGCATGCCCGACTGCCCGGGGACTGCAGAGCACAGCCTGGAGGAACGCACAGATCAGTCATTTCATTATCTGTTAGCCTAACTTATTTTTCATGCACTTTGACAGGTAAATATTTATAGCCTTAATATTTACCTAATGAGTGGCCTAATATCTAGCTAATATTTAGCTTCTTTGGCTACACAACTCTAGCTCCTCTCTTCCAGCTGTTCCCGTGCACAATGTGCTATAGGCTACGGATGCTGTACAGCAGGATGCATTGATCAGTTGATTGACAGGTTTAGGCTATTGTAGAAAGACAAACTTTCCTCTAGTGTGGATGCTCGCCAACATCAATAATGTATTGTTATAGTTATCGTCCTTAGTGTGGAAGACCCTTAATGCTAAAATTGGTAAATGCCACCCTCTAACGGATGAATATGGTATGAACTACAGCAGTGGTTCTCAGGGATTTGATAGAAATCACGACTGCAACATTGATAGCCTACTTAAATTGGAATTTATATTTCAGCTATTTTGTTTTAATGATAATTTTGTAGGGTTACATGTTTTCTTTTTCAAATGCTCGGGGAGGGCCAGGTAAAAATATATTATCCTCAGGGGGGACTGCCATCCATTTTCCTTTCAGAGAGGTCCGATTACCTCCAGGTATCCCTTAATATAAAAAACGTTCGCTCATTTACTGCCCCTCACACATCACTGTGTACACAAACAATATTACACATTCTCAAATGCAATTTAATCATATTATATACAGCTATTTCTAGGACAATGAAAGAAAGTGGTAGCTTAAATCAAATTCCTTTTTATAAGTTTCCCTTGATTCAAGAGAGCTGGTTATACTGTAATAACGCAATTTGAAGCGTTGAACAAAGCACAGTAATCAACTAACAACAATTTAAATGGTTCCCTTCAAGTAATTACATTCAGTCTCACATAATGTCCTATGTTTACCGTCCTAGGTTAACGTCATCATACTGAGCACCCAGGTCCAGGGCGAGCGTGCGTTTGCCCGCCTGCTGCTGTCAATCCGCATGGCCACCTGGAACCAGATCCTGGACCCCTGGATCTACATCCTCCTGAGAAAGGCCATCCTCAAGAAGCTCTTCCTGCTGGTGCACAGCTGCTGGAGCACCAAGTCCCACTCCCACCCCCTCAACCGCTGGAAGTGCAGCCCAGTGAAAGGCTCTGGGGAGAACAGCGGCACCTCCATCAGCACTAAACCAGAATTCTTCTGTTTGGATGGAAATGTTGGAGGCCTACCAGACACAATAATTAAGCCCATCACTTGAACCCCTGGATGGGGCATCTGATCTGAGAGACCCTGGGTCCCAGGTGGAGTGTTTGCAGGCAGCACCTGTAGCACATTGATGAATAGATGGAGTAAGCGATAAGCTAAGGAACCAGATAAGATTTTTTTTAGGAAGAGCATATGAAGGATCATTCAAAGTATTATAAACTGGGTAGTTCGAGCCCTGAATGCTGATTGGCTGACAGCTGTGGTATATGAGACCGTATACAACGGGTATGACAAAACATTTATTTTTATTGCTCTAATTACGCTAGTAACTAGTTTCTAATAGCAATATGGCACCTTGAGGGTTTGTGGTATATGGCCAGTATACCATGGCTAAGGGCTGTGTCCAGGCACTCCACATTGCATCTTGCCTAAGAACAGCCCTTAGCCATGGTATATTGGCCATATACCACACTTCCTCAGGCCTTATCGCTTAATTGTACACTCGTGAGGTGTACAGACACTGGTAATAGGTGTGTTGGTCATAATTGACAATGACACACAGGACTAAGATGGACCCTGGAGTTAGTTAGCCCCAGTTACTGATATGTCTGTCTAACCTATAACTGACCTTGAAAGGATGAACTCTGCAATCAGCACTACATGTCAATGTTGTCTTCTTGATTCTTCTCTGTGACAGTTATGGAGTATAAACCCAGCTGCTCAGAACTAAAGACATCTGTAGCTCTGGAGTTCCTCACAGCACTCGAAGATTGTGCAGAATGACAAGACCATTTGATTGTTTTCAGCTCCCCATCAGTCAGTGAGTGAGTGCCAGGCAATCTGAATTATCACCCCAGCAGGTGGTCCTCCGGTAAAATTAATTGTTCTCTTGTTTCACTATCTTCTGGAGTCCCAATATGGCAGGTATGACGTAATTTCCACGTAGATTGATTTGTTTTGGATTCTGAAGAGACTCTTCTGGCTGGCCTGGCTGTTGAAGTTGCTGTTGTGTTTGGCAGATGGTTGGTATACCTCTTTGACCTTCTGCGGTGCTATGGACTGATGAAAAATGACTTTTTGACACATTTTATATTTATGTGTCTGTCTGTCCATGTTGAGAGTACATTTTGTTCACAAGTTTTCTGTATTAAAACATTTTCTGAAGTCATTCTCTCACCATGGGTGTTCAGACTGTTCACCATTTACAGCACAGTAACTCAGTTAAGCTCATCTGATGAGCTGATCACCTCTATCCTTTCAGTGGTTTTAAAATGACTCAGCATGATCATTTTAATTTAACAGTGCTTTCTTATATGATATACTGTGTGTTGAAGTAACATTACCTATCTATGGACTATGTATACAGGTCCTTATAAACCATTTCCTAATCATAAATTACATATTTTTGCATGGCCTCATCTAAAATAAAATGTGAGCTATCTATGCTTTAGAAATACTTTATAAATGTTTTGAGTGACCAGTGTAATTTCTAACAAAAAGATGAACATGCCATTGGTAGACATTCCAGCGGTACCTGATGCTCCATAAGGTCTCAAAATGGCCCCTAGAACATATAAAGGGTTAAAGAATAAGGAAATATATTGAACATTTTATTCACAAAAACTGTTGTGAAACAACTGTTACAAAGGGCTTGAGGAAGAGCTGTAATGTGAATGTTCTGCTAGGGTTGTGAACCTGGAGAATATGAACTGATCATAAAACATGGAGATGTAGACGACACACAACAGCTGGCTGGACCAGACAGTTGTTCTCTAGTTGATTTTTATTACTTAATTATTACTGATATTTGATTGAGGTAACCGTGTTACATGTATGATTTGCAGGTAGAAATTGTATATGTATAAACTTTAAATGTTTCCAGTGCTTCAGTCTTTTAACTGCAGACTATTTTCACACATGGCTTTGTTTGGTGTCACCTCTACTGGACCTTTAAATATAGTAACTCTCTAAACGTAGGGTAGCGTGGGGTAACTAGCTCTCCGGGGCTAGTTTAGTTACTAGTAACTAGTTATCAACTAGCTCTCAGATATCATATTAAAAACGGCTAACATTTGCCTCCACCTATGGCAAAATTGCAGAATTGCAGGAATTTAACTTTAAAACGTAACTTTGAAAGGGGGGGTGGATGTGGGTACGCATGAGTTCCATTTTTTTGTGCCCCCACCCCCATCAAAGTTGCCCATCCCTGATCTACGCTGATTGAAGTGGATTTAACAGGTGACATCAATAAGGGATCATAGCGTTCACCTGGATTCACCTAGTCAGTCTGTGTCATGGAAAGAGCAGGTGTTCCTAATGTTTTGTACACTCAGTGTATACTAGATTACTAGCATTTACAATGTGGGAGGAAAGGTTAGCAAATGATGATTAAACTATTTATTAAGCCAGTATACATGCTTTATTACGTGGAGTTATTATAATGTAAAGTGCTACTATTTGTTTTACTTCTGAAACAGAACAAAGAGAACTATGTTGTGTCTGTGTCAACCATCATGCCAACAATATGCATGCCAAAGACCTGCAAGAGTGAAAAACGATGATGTATGTAAATTAAAACACATTGATATTGTATTGTTGTATCGTAAGCACATCATTTTAACCTCCATATCTGCTCTTTTCTACTTGAAAAACGATATAGGCTACCACTTCATTTGCGCAATGATCTCCTTCAGTATAAACTAAATTATATAAATTTTTCTACACATTGTCATTGCCATTTATGTTCAAACTGTGAAGGATTTTGGAGGTGGGCCTAGGCTATGCCGACAGACAGGCAATAAAATTAATTTGCAGTGATGGATAAGTGATGAGGGATATTGTTAATACAGAGACTTGTTAGAAAATAGCTTTGTTATATTGCATTTCAACACACAAAACTTATCAAAATGTTATGTCTGATGCCCCTTTAAATCACTCCCATAAGGTAGGGGGGTTCATGAAGGCTTTATGATACCACCGAAGAAGATATTAGTCATATGATAAGTGATCATTTCTTCCTCATATCCTTCATCTTTTGTTGAGTCATGGCTAAAAGGGTTACAGCTTATGTCAAATTCTCGAATATTGTGTAATTACGGACTGTTTTGCGGGGTATTTCTTGATGTGGATGTTCCCTGATATCAGGAAATGCTCATTGATACCTGCATTGGTCAGTTCCGGTGTTATGAGACTGATGGTTTCTCGACACAAATTATTTGTTTACATAGCAGGTTAGGATAACTAACGTGGCAGGTTAGGTAAATTAGCGTGGCAGGTCAGGAGACTGAGGTTAAGATTAGGAAAAGGGTTAGGGTTAGGTTTAGCTTCAATGTTACAGTTGCCAACAATGGCCCGCAGCCATATTTTGTTAGCATGCAATGAGTCGGCCGGGAGGAAAGGGGACAGTGAGAGTCAAAGGATGTGGAAAGGGAGTAGAGTAGGGTCAAAGAGGCAGAGTCAGGAGGGAGAAGGATTTGACCGAAGGGATCCCACTTTAAATGACGTTCAGCTTAATAAGGCTTCATAAAGCCTTCATAAGCACTACATAAATGTGTTACAAAGCATCTATAACCATTATGTCATACTTTATAAAGGGTTCATAAATGTGGCCGTACTGTGTGACATAATCACCATGTCAAATGTGATATAACCCACTATGTCGAACATAATATAAACATATGCTTTATAAAGGGGGACATGTTGTGCTGAAGGACGGCATACACTCTAAAGTGATGCCATGTTAGTCACATTACACCTAATCTCGTTCCCAGACACTTCCTCCCAAATGTGCGGAAGGTCTGGTGGATAAACGCATTAAACTTGGCCTTCATTAGTTAGGGTTAAGTTTAAAATACAGTTTTAAAAAGATACATTGTGGAAATGTGTGCAATAGCCTGGGGGTGACTTTACACAAAGAAACACCTTGATGAAAGCCCCAAACCTAAAGAAACACTTACCTTGATGAAAGCCCCAAACCTAAAGAAACACCTTGATGAAAGCCCCAAACCTAAAGAAACACCTTGAGGAAAGCCCCAAACCTAAAGAAACACCTTGATGAAAGCCCCAAACCTAAAGAAACACCTTGATGAAAGCCCCAAACCTAAAGAAACACCTTGATGAAAGCCCCAAACCTAAAGAAACACCTTGATGAAAGCCCCAAACCTAAAGAAACACTTACCTTGATGAAAGCCCCAAACCTAAAGAAACACCTTGATGAAAGCCCCAAACCTAAAGAAACACTTACTTTGATGAAAGCCCCAAACCTAAAGAAATTGAAAGTGTCTTTCTTCAGGAACCAAGTTACTTGTTCCTCAGTACACAAACACGCACACAACAAAAACGAGCCATACCTTCATAAATCAACAGTACGTTAATAACCTATTTATAACCGATTTATTGACATTTTATATAGTGTCACGTAACACTTAGTTTGAAGTGAGACACCTTCGGTCATTCATAACACATCCATAAAGACTCTATATCGCATGAACACTGTACTTAATTTAAGTTCAGACCGCTTGGTCATTTGTAACAGATACATAAATGCCTTGTATCATATGACGCTGTTCTTACTATAAGGTCAGTCAGTCACCTTTGGTCATTCAAAACACATACATAAAGGTTTAATGATGTAAACACAAATGTATTATCACTAAAACAAATGAACATTAAAGACATTGTCGTGACTTTACTTTCATTAATCTGATGACTGTTATTTATCTAATCAACTAACTATCTTTAATTGTTACCCGATTAAATTAATCATGTAACAATTTACTCATTAGGAATTTGGTTGATTAAAGAGTTACCATCTCCCCAATGAAACTCTATAAGGTATATATCTATTTAATCGATAAACAGTCATCTTATTAATCATTAGAGGCGTGTCACGTCCTGACCAGAGTTCTTATGTGTTGTGCTTGTTTTAGTGTTGGTCAGGACGTGAGCTGGGTGGGCATTCTATGTTGTGTATCTAGTTTGTCTGTTTCTGTGTTCAGCCTAATATGGTTCTCAATCAGAGGCAGCTGTCAATCGTTGTCCCTGATTGAGAATCATACATAGGTGGCTTGTTTTGTGTTGGGATTTTGTGGGTAGTTGTCTCCTGTGTCAGTGTTTGTGCCACACGGGACTGTGACGGTTAGTACGTTTGTTGTTTTGTATTTTGTCTAGTTTTCTTGTTATTAAATCATGGAAACTTACCACGCTGTACATTGGTCCTCCGATCCTTCTCGCCTCTCCTCGTCTGAGAAGGAGGACGACTTAGACTGCCGTTACAAGGCGGCAGTGGTTAGAGCATTGGGCCAGTAACCGAAAGGTGGGTGGATCAATCCCAGAGGAGACAAGGTACAAATCTGTCGTTCTGCCCCTGAACAAGGCAGTTAACCCACTGTTCCTCGGCCGTCATTGCAAATAACAATTTGTTCTTAACTTACTTGCCTAGTTAAATAAAGGTTAAATAAAAAAATTGAAATAAATTACAATTTCCTCTTATCATATCATCATTCTGACCAGTCATCTCATTTATCATTACCTCTTATCATATCATCATTCTGACCAGTCATCTCATTAATCATTACCTCATATCACATCATCATTCTGAACAGTCGTAACCTCACGCATCTGCTAAATCCCCAGTCTCACTCATGATTCAGTACTACACAAATTGGTATAATTATTTATTTACTAGCTAACTAAATAATAACACAGAATAAACATAGACCCTTTACATGAGACAAGGTCCCTAGTGGACTGACAAAATATGGTGGCTTATACACAACGAATGAAGAGTGGTGGGGAGGAGAGAGAGAGAGAGAGAGAGAGAGAGAGAGAGAGAGGAAAAGGTACACTTTTCGTGGATACATTTTAGAACTATTCTCACACTAATCATATATATTGCACACGAACCGCCGCCCGTTTGGAATAAGAAATCATTAATGTATTTACATATGAGTGCCTTTGTTCGGTCGAAACCAGCCCTCCTTAGGAAGATTGTTGGCCTTTCAGTGGCAAGCTGTATGGCTCTGATTGTCTGAAAGGGGTCTCCGCTTTCTCGTCTTCCACTGTTGTTCACTCTGAAAGATAGCCAGCCGTGTCAACGGTTGCCATTGGTGATGAGTGTAGTAGGATAGTCTCACTTAGATGAGCTTTTCTCGATATCTGACTCAAGACAGCTAATCAGCTGTTTTAGTGATTGTCTGATGGGAGTTTGTTTTCCCCCTCGTGATGGTATTCAGGATTCGGACCACAGTGGACATGAGCTGCTGCTCGCCGTCTCTCTGGTCTAAAGGAAGGTGAGTTTATTTCTTCACCTCGAGTTGAGGTTCAAAGTTCCAACCATTTCAAACATGTAGCTCTCGGTTCACGTTTCCTGGTCTCTGAGATTCAGCATTTAAACCACTTTAGACATGGGCTGCAACTCCCCGTCTTTCCTGGTCTAATGTTAATTTTGTTGGCGATGCTTGTTATGCACTCTCGTCAAAGACGCATTGTTCCTGTCACGCCCTGGCCTTAGTATTCTTTGTTTTCTTTATTATTTTAGTTAGGTCAGGGTGTGACATGGGGAATGTTTGTGTTTTGTTGGTTTTGGGTGTTTTTTATGGTAAAGGGGTTGTTGTGTAGTATATGGGTTTGTGTGGAGTTCAGGTGTCTAGCGTTGTCTATGTATGTTTAGTTGTCTAGGAGAGTCTATGGTTACCTGAATGAGTTCCCAATTAGAGACAGCTGATTTCGGTTGTCTCTGATTGGGAGCCTTATTTAGGGTAGCCATAGGCTCTCATTGGTTGTGGGTAATTGTCTATGTGATACGTTTGTAGCCAGTGTGTGCACATCGTTGTTTTAGCTTCACGATCGTTTTCTTGTTTTGTTTTTGTATTAAGTGTTTCGTGTTTATTTTTCGTCATCTTTTAAAAATAAAAGAAGATGGCTTATTTTCCAAGTGCTGCGTATTGGTCCGTCAATCCTCCACACGATCGTGACAGAATTACCCACCATAGGACCAAGCGGCATGGAAAGCGGCAACAGGACCTACCTACACAGGATTCATGGACATGGGAGGAGATACTGGATGGTAAGGGGCCGTGGGCTCAACCGGGAGAATATCGCCTTCCTCGTGAAGAGCTGGAGGCAGCTAAAGCCGAGAGGAGGCGATATGAGGAGGCAGCACGGAGACAAGGCTGGAGACCCGTGAGTACAACCCAAAAATTTCTTGGGGGGGGCCTTAAAGGGAGTGTGGCGAAGTCAGGTAGGAAACCTGCGCCTACTCCCTGTACTTACCGTGGAGAGCGGGAGTACGGGCAGACACCGTGTTACGCAGTAGAGCGCACGGTGTCTCCTGTACGCGTGCATAGCCCGGTTCGGTACATTTCAGCTCCACGTATCGGCCGGGCTAGACTGAGCGTTGAGCCGTATGTCATGAAGCCGGCCCAACGCATCTGGTCACCAGTGCGTCTCCTCGGGCCGGCGTACATGGCACCAGCCTTACGCATGGTGTCCCCGGTTCGCCTACATAGGCCGGTGCGGGTTATTCCACCTCCCCGCACTGGTCAGGCGACGGGGAGCATACAACCAGGTAAGGTTGGGCAGGCTCGGCGTTCAAGGGAGCCAGTACGCCTGCACGGTCCGGTATTTCCGGCGCCACCTCCCCGCCCCAACCCAGTACCACCAGTGCCTCCTCCACGCACTAGCTATATGGTGCGTGTCTCCAGCCCTTTACCACCAGTGTCTAAACCACGCACCAAGCCTCCTATGTGTCCCCAGAGTCCTGTGCGTCCTGTTGCTGCTCCCCGCACTAGCCCTGAGATGCGTGTCCCCAGCCCGGTGCCACCAGTCCCGGCACCACGCACCAGGCCTACAGTGCGCCTCAGCCGGCAGGAGTCTGCCGTCTGCACAGTGATGACTGAACTGCCCGTCTCCCCAGCGACATCTGAGCCATCCGTCTCCCCAGCGCCATCTGAGCCATCCGTCTCCCCAGCGCCATCTGAGCCATCCGTCTCCCCAGCGCCATCTGAGCCATCCGTCTGCAATGAGCCTGCAAAGCCGCCCGTCTGCCATGAGCCTGCAAAGCCGCCCGTCTGCCATGAGCCTACTGAGCCGTCCGCCAGACAGGAGCCGCTAGAGCCGCCAGCCAGACAGGAGCCGCTAGAGCCGTCCGTCAGACAGGATCTGCCAGAGCCGCCAACCAGACAGGATCTGCCAGAGCCGCCAACCAGACAGGATCTGCCAGAGCCGCCAACCAGACAGGATCTGCCAGAGCCGCCAACCAGACAGGATCTGCCAGAGCCGCCAACCAGACAGGATCTGCCAGAGCCGCCAACCAGACAGGATCTGCCAGATCAGTCAGCCAGCCATGAGCAGCCAGATCCGTCAGCCAGCCATGAGCAGCCAGATCCGTCAGCTAGCCATGAGCAGCCAGATCCGTCAGCTAGCCATGAGCAGCCAGATCCGTCAGCCAGCCATGAGCAGCCAGATCCGTCAGCTAGCCATGAGCAGCCAGATCCGTCAGCTAGCCATGAGCAGCCAGATCCGTCAGCTAGCCATGAGCAGCCAGATCCGTCAGCTAGCCATGAGCAGCCAGATCCGTCAGCTAGCCATGAGCAGCCAGATCCGTCAGCTAGCCATGAGCAGCCAGATCCGTCAGCTAGCCATGAGCAGCCAGATCCGTCAGCCAGCCATGAGCAGCCAGATCCGTCAGCCAGCCATGAGCAGCCAGATCCGTCAGCTAGCCATGAGCAGCCAGATCCGTCAGCTAGCCATGAGCAGCCAGATCCGTCAGCTAGCCATGAGCAGCCAGATCCGTCAGCCAGCCATGAGCAGCCAGATCCGTCAGCTAGCCATGGGCCGTCCCTCAGTCCGGAGCTGCAGTCCCTCAGTCCGGAGCTGTCATTCCTCAGTCCGGAGCTGCCATTCCTCAGTCCGGAGCTGCCCCTTACCCTGGTGCTGCCCCTTACCCTGGTGCTGCCCCTTACCCTGGTGCTGCCCCTTACCCTGGTGCTGCCCCTTACCCTGGTGCTGCCCCTTACCCTGGTGCTGCCCCTTACCCTGGTACTGCCCCTTACCCTGGTGCTGCCCCTTACCCTGGTACTGCCCCTTACCCTGGTACTGCCCCTTAGTCCGGAACTGCCCCTTAATGCAGTGTGGTTAATGTGGAGGGGGGTCATCTGGAGGAAGCTAAGGAGGCGGTTAGGGACTGTGGTGACGTGGGGACCACGACCAGAGCCGGAGCCGCCACCATGGATGGAAGCCCACCCAGACCCTCCCCTAGACTGTGTAATGGTGCGCCCGGAGTTCGCACCTTAAGGGGGGGGTTATGTCACGCCCTGGCCTTAGTATTCTTTGTTTTCTTTATTATTTTAGTTAGGTCAGGGTGTGACATGGGGAATGTTTGTGTTTTGTTGGTTTTGGGTGTTTTTTATGGTAAAGGGGTTGTTGTGTAGTATATGGGTTTGTGTGGAGTTCAGGTGTCTAGCGTTGTCTATGTATGTTTAGTTGTCTAGGAGAGTCTATGGTTACCTGAATGAGTTCCCAATTAGAGACAGCTGATTTCGGTTGTCTCTGATTGGGAGCCTTATTTAGGGTAGCCATAGGCTCTCATTGGTTGTGGGTAATTGTCTATGTGATACGTTTGTAGCCAGTGTGTGCACATCGTTGTTTTAGCTTCACGATCGTTTTCTTGTTTTGTTTTTGTATTAAGTGTTTCGTGTTTATTTTTCGTCATCTTTTAAAATAAAAGAAGATGGCTTATTTTCCAAGTGCTGCGTATTGGTCCGTCAATCCTCCACACGATCGTGACAGTTCCTTCTGCTCTCGACCTCACTCAGGGCGTGGCTACTTACTTATGCACAGTTTATAGGAGATAGATTCTCTCATACCTCCTAAAATCACATTCATATCTTAACAAAAATACTTTCATAATTGTTTATATTATATGCACAACGTTAAGGATGGAGACTTCATACCTGTAGTGTAAATACTTTTCGAGTTACATTATTTATTTTTCACCAGTTTTAATGACATCACAAAATGAAAACCCATATGACATTAGTTTTCTATAGCTCCCCACTGACCATTCCCCACATTGTTATGTTCGAAATATTGATCCAGTATCCACTTTTGACCGTGTTAGAGTTTAAGAGGGAAAACTGTCTGTGAAACAAAGACATTCCTTTGGTTGATACTAAAGGGGGAGAAAGAGCCCCCCCCCTTCTCCTGTAATTTACAACAGGGTGTGAACTGTCAAATTAGGCCCAGTTCCTCCCCTTTTCTGTGGGGGAAAGAAGGGGTCTGGTTATTGTCAATCATTGCTGAGCTGATCTGACCCAGTGTCACATTTCCTTTTATTTGTTCTTTTTTTTTTTTTTTTTTTTGCATTTTCCAATTAAGAACATTCAAAACAAAAATGAAAAGATATTAGACAAAGTGAAGGTGACAGACAAGCGTAAAAAAAAAATGTTGAAAAAAATGATATATACAAACATACAATAAATAAGTCATAAAAAAAAAGAATAATGAGACATTGGATCATATGGTCACCTGCTGTAGGCTACTGTACATATTATACATGACGTGTGAAACAGTATGTGAGGATTATACAGAGATTCAATCAATGTGATGTGAGGGGTGAATCTGCATATAGTCAATAAAAGGTTGCCGAATTCTGTAAAATGTCTCTAACTTATTCCTCAAGCAGTAAGTGATTTTCTCCAGTGGGATACAAGTATTCACTTCCGATAGCCACATTGCAACTGGCAGGGGGAATCCGATTTCCATTTCGAGGCAAAACATTTCTTGGCAATTGCTAGCAATATTTCTGTTAGCTTTATAGTATGGCTTTGCCTAAGATTGGAATTAGTAAAGTTACCCAGTAGACAAACCTCCGGGTCTAAAGGGAATGCAACCCTGTGAATTGAGGATATGGTATCGCATACCCCCTGCCAGAAACCGTGTAGTTTTGAACACTGCCAAGTGGAATGGAGGAATGTTCCTTCATCTGAGCCACATCTAAAACATAGAGAGGAGATATCAGGGTTGAACTTGTGCAGTCTAGATGGGGTGATATAGAGCTGATGGAGGAAATTAAACTGGATCAGTCTGTATCTGGAGTTCAATGTGGAAGTAACACCATCCCTGCATAGGTCACTCCATAGACCCTCATCAAGATTAATACCCAGATCTTTTCCTCATCTAAGTTGGGGTTTATCTAGCTCAGGCAGTGTTAGTCCTGACATAAGAGCATCGTAAACACGGGAAATGGTCTTGAACAATGGTTGGTCTGCGTGGCAGAGTTGTTCAAGAGGTGACATCTTAGGTATGTTCCATTGTCCCTTGAGAGTCACCCTAATAAAGTTTTGTAGTTGTAGGTAGCTAAAGAAGTCCTTGTTAGGCAAGTAGTATTTCTGTTTCAGCTGATCAAAAGACATAAGAACTCCCTCCTCATAACAATGTTCCAGAAGAGTGATCCCCTTATCAGACCAATGGTCTAAAGTTACTATTCAAGAAAAACATAGGAATCAATCTATTGTTCCATAAAGGGGTTTGAGGGGAAAGAAATCCCTCTCGTCTGAACAGCTCATGCAGTTTGCACCATGCCAGGACAGAATGTATGATTACATTCTGATTAAATTTGTGATTAAATTTGTAAAACAGTTCTTCCCCAGTGTCATCATTTACCTCAAACTTTTCAATGTTCAACCATGAGGGAGAGGGACCATTGTCAAACTGAGCCAGAAACCTAGACTGTGCAGACCAGTAGTATATTCTAAAATTGGGGAGGTTTAAGCCCCCTTGACCATAATCAAGGGTCAGTTTATCCAGGCCAACCCTAGGGGTTTTAAACTATATTGAAAAAAACATACTTTACGATGATATTGTCACATGTATCAAATAAAATCAAAGCCGGAGATATTAGTTGTCCATAACGGCAGCTTATTAGAAGGCAAATCCAGGTCCCTGCTCGCGCTCTCCAGAAAACAGGAAACTGGTGACACGCCATGCCAAGAGCTATGATTCGAGTCCAGATCAAGTTACACACTCTATTTCTTCTCCCACTCCTTGTCGACATCTAGTGGAAGACGTATGAAGTGCATCTAAACGAATAAATATCAAGGACTTTAATAGGCAGCCCCTAGAAGAGAGCAGCGATTTCAGATTTTCCACTTCCTGTCAGGAAGTTTGCTGCAAAAGGAGTTCTGTTTTACTCACAGATATAATTCAAACGGTTTTAGAAACTAGAGAGTGTTTTCTATCCAATAGTAATAATAATATGCATATTGTACGAGCAAGAATTGAGTACGAGGCCGTTTGAAATGGGCACCTTTTATCCGGCTACTCAATACTGCCCCTGCAGCCCAAACAGGTTAACGTGCCAGATAAACCGTCTGGTCAGCTTGTCGAGAGAGGAAAAGAATCCTGCGGGAACAGGGAGAGATTGAAACAAATATAGAAATCTGGGCAGGACATTCATTTTAATTACATTGATTCTACCCAGTAGAGTGAGAGGCTAGTCTATCCATTTACACAGGTCACCCTCCACCTTTTGCAACAAGCTGGCCAGATTGAGTTTATAGAGGTTCTTCAGGTTACCATCCACCATTATGCCCAAATATGTGAAGCCCATAGGAGACCATCTAAAAGGAAACTTGTGCTTGATGGTATGGTGGTCAAAGACAGATAATGGTAAGATTTAGCTTTTATCAAAATTGACCTTATATCCAGAGAAAGAACTATAATACTGTAGTAGGTTCTGTAAGTGAGAGAGGGAATGTTCTGGGTTTGTTAGAAATAAGATAAGGTTGTCCGCAAAGAGTTATAACTTATGGGTATGGGGGCCAACCTCAAAGCCATGTATGTCAGTGCACGATCTAATAGCCTCAGCCAACGGTTCGATGGCGAGGGCAAAGAGGTGGGGGCTAATTGGGCAACCTTGTCTGTTCCACCTATAGAGAGGGAAAGAGGAGAAAGTAATCCCATTGGTAGCAATCTTAGCTTTAGGAGATTTGCTGTCCCCAGTCCACCTGGCCTTGCTGCTGTTTCAGTTTTAACTGTTTTGCCTGCGGTTCTGGAACCCCTACCTGTCCCAGACCTGCTGCTTTCAACTCTTAATGATCGGCTATGAAAAGCCAACTGACATTTATTCCTGATTATTATTTGACCATGCTTATCACTTATGAACATTTTGAACATCTTGGCCGTGTTCTGTTATAATCTCCACCCGGCACAGCCAGAAGAGGACTGGCCACCCCTCATAGCCTGGTTCTTCTCTAGGTTTCTTCCTAGGTTTTGGCCTTTCTAGAGAGTTTTTCCTAGCCACTGTGCTTCTACACCTGCATTGCTTGCTGTTTGGGGTTTTAGGCTGGGTTTCTGTACAGCACTTCAAGATATTAGCTGATGTACGAAGGGCTATATAAAATAAACTTGATTTGATTTGTAGAGTGATTTTATCAAATTTGCAAACACGGTACCTAAACCAAACTTTTCCAAGACGCGAAAGAGGTATGGCCATTCAACCCTATCAACCCTATCTAGGTTGACCAACAAAGGAAGTCATGACTCCAGTCTCTTAGATAGCATTTATTTGTTCATTTTTAAAACAATAAAAATACATGAAGTTTCAAAAAGTCCAGCAAAGCATTGAACATTACACAGAGCTGTAAATAGTGTAGCTTGTCCCTGAGCGGAGGAATTGTTCTTGCCTTTCTTTCTACTGGAGGTACTGCATGTTAGTTCCAACCTTAAAAGTAACAACAACAAAAAGTTAGAAGGTCTGTTAGGAGTTGTCTTTGCACACCATCTGGATAAGGGCATTTCTGTGCTGCGTCAGAAACTCTAAATGGGAAGCTGGGAAACTCTATTCAATTTATATTATTATATTCCTCTTTCATTTACAAATCTCATTATGTGACTATGAGACATGGCTGTATATTGGGGGATTTGTATTTAGCTAAGCCTGCTAGCTAGCTAAATTTAGGCAAGCTAGCAATTGCTGTGAAGTCACCAAAATTATTTGAAATAATAATTTAGGTAGCTATTGTTATCTAACTCAACACTTAACTAGTACAAACTAATTTAAATTACAATAAACTAAGGTTCACTTACTAGCTTTTCGCTGTCCAGTGGCAGCACAAGTGGGGCATTTGATTAGCGAAGTGATCACATGATTAGCGTCTCAAAGGCAACACTAAAAAAGTATTTCCGGGTCACAGAATTTGTGAAATGTTCAAAATAAAAGTCCCCCACGTAATAGGTAAAAATTGTCAATAAACATTCATGATATATGAAAAACAATTGTCTAAACATTAACAATGATTCATATTTGTTCATATTTAGGTGACATTTGAATAAAATGTGAGTTTAAAACATGTTCCAAGATCAAATAAATGCCCCCAATGCGAATCACTGTATGTGGAATACAGATTGGCATAATGCAAGAATTATTCTGGGTGTCGCTGTAAAGGTTTTGTAGGGAATACTCAGTAGAGTCTGTAGAATGTATATATGGTGTCATTTCATAGGGCTCTGAAGAGTACAGAGTGTTGCTGGCCTTTTACTCCACCCATTTAATTGGAGGACGGATCACATCACATGTACACTTACTGCACAACCGAAAACCCACTAACCAAACACAATTCCAGACAAAATATTCTGAACAAAAATATAAACGCAACATGCAAAAATTTCACCGATTTTACTGTTTACTGTTTTAACAGTTCATATAAGGAAATCAGTCAATTGAAATAAATTAATTCAAATCAAAATCAAATAAAACTTTATTTGTCACATGCGCCGAATACAACAAGTGTAGATCTTACCGTGAAATGCTTACTTACAAGCCCTTAACCAACAGTGCAGTTCAAGAAGAGTTAAGAAAATATTTACCAAATAAACTAAAGTAAAAAATAATAAAAAGTAACACAATAAAATAACAATAATGAGGCTATATACAGGGGGTACCGGTACCGAGTCAATGTGCGGGGGTACAGGTTAGTTGAGGTCATTTGTACATGTAGCTAGGGGTGAAGTGACTATGCATAGATAATAAACAGTGAGTAGCAGCAGTGTACAAAACCAATGGGGGGGTGTCAATGTAAATAGTCCGGTGGCCATTTGATCAATTGTTCAACAGTCTTATGGCTTGGGGGTAGAAGCTATTAACCTGTCTAGCCCCGGGGTTCCGCTAGCGGAACTCCTCTCACATTCCACTGAAAAGGCAGACCGCGAAATTCAAAAAATATTTTTGAGAAATATTTAACTTTCACACATTAACAAGTCCAATAGAGCAAATGAAAGATAAACATCTTGTGAATCCAGTCAACATGTCCGATTTTTAAAATGTTTTACAGCGAAAAAAACACGTATATTTATGTTAGCTCACCACCAAATACAAAAAAGCACAGACATTTCTTTCACAGCACAGGTAGCTTGCACAAAACCAACCAAACTAACCAAGAACCAACCAAACTAACCAAGAAACAACTTCATCAGATGACAGTCTTATAACACGTTAGACAATAAATCTATGTTTTGTTCTAAAAATTTGCATATTTGAGGTATAAATCAGTTTTACATTGCAGCTACCATCACATCTACCATCACAAATAGCACCGAAGCAGCCAGAGTAATTATAGAGACCAACGTGAAATACCTAAATACTTATCATAAAACATTTCTGAAAAATACATGGTGTACAGCAAATGAAAGACAAACATCTTGTGAATCCAGACAATATTTCAGTTTTTTTAAGTGTTTTACAGCGAAAACACAATATAGCATTATATTAGCTTACTACAATAGCCTACCACACTACCGCATTAATTCATCAAGGCACGTTAGCGATAGCAATAGGCACGTTAGCGATAGCGAATAAACCAGCAAGATATATAATTTTTGACTAACCTTGATAAGCTTCATCAGATGACAGTCCTATAACATCAGGTTATACATACACTTATGTTTTGTTCGAAAATCTGCATATTTAGAGCTGAAATCAGTGGTTATACATTGTGCTAACGTAGCATCTTTTTCCCACAACGATATTTTTCTGACACTTTTTCTGACACACCTATTCTGACCAAATAACTATTCATAAACTTTACTAAAAAAATACATGTTGTATAGGAAATGATAGATACACTAGTTCTTAATGCAATTGCCGTGTTAGAATTCTAAAAATAACTTCAGTACGACATACAGCTTACATTATAGCGAGACAGCGCCAAAAATCAAGGCGGAAAACACAACAACACATTTTCGACAGAAATAGGAAATAACATCATAAATGGGTCCTACTTTTGTTGAGCTTCCATCAGAATCTTGCACAAGGGGTCCTTTGTCCAGAACAATCGTTGTTTGGTTTTAGAATGTCCTTTTTCCCTCTCGAATTAGCAAGCAAAACTAGCCAAGTGGCGCGAAGCTGTCCATCGTGAACAAACGCAAAGAACGGAACACGCCAAAACTCCCGAAAAAATTTCAATAATCTGATAAAACTATATTGAAAAAAGATACTTTACGGTGATATTATCAAATTTATCAAATAAAATCAAAGCCGGAGTTATTAGACGTCTATAACGAATGCTTTTCAGAAGCCAATACTGATGACCTTTCTGCGCCTTCCTGAACAAAGGGATTTGGGGTCATGTCATTCCAAGCGCTCTCTTTTGACCATAGATATACCTAGAAACCCCATTTCACCTCTCACAGCCTATTGACATCTAGTGGAAGGCGTATGAAGTGCATGTATACTAATAGATTTCAAGCAAATGTATAGGGAGGCCCTGGAACAGAGCCTCGATTTCAGATTTTTCACTTTCTGACCCAGAAGTTTGCTGCAAAATGAGTTCTGTTTTACTCACAGATATAATACAAACGGTTTTAGAAACTTGAGAGTGTTTTCTATCCAATAGTAATAATAATATGCATATTGTACGAGCAAGAATAGAGTATGAGGCCGTTTAAATTGGGCACGATTTTTTCCCAAGGTGAAAATAGCGCCCTCTATCCTCAACAGGTTTTAAGGAGCCTTTTGGTCCTAGATTTGGCACTCCAGTATCGCTTGCCGTGCAGTAGCAGAGAAAACAGTCTATGACTTGGGTGACTGGAGTCTCTGGCAATTTTTTGGTCTTTCCTCTGACACTGCCTATTATATACAGTTGAAGTCGGAAGTTTGCACACACCTTAGCCAAATACATTTCAACTTTTTCACAATTCCTGACACATGTTCTATCTATCTTCGTAAAGATTCGCTGTCTTAGGTCATTTAGGATCATCACTTTATTTTAAGAACATGAAATGTCAGAATAATAGTAGAGAAAATGATTTATTTCAGCTTTTATTTCTTTCACCACATTCCCAGGGGTCAGAAGTTTACATACACTCAATTAGTATTTGGTAGCATTGGCTTTCAATTGTTTAACTTGGGTCAAACAATTTAGGTAGCCTTTTACAAGCTTCCTACAATAAGTTGGGTGAATTTTGGCCCATTCCTCCTAACAGAGCTGGTTTAACTGAGGCAGGTTTGTAGGCCTCCAGAACGCGTTTCAGTTCTGCCCACAAATTTTCTATAGGATTGAGGTCAGGGCTTTGTGACTGCCACTCCAATACCTTAACTTCTTGCGACTACAGGGGGTGCTGTTTACTCATTAGCATATTTGCATTACAGATTAAACGGCTTCCTACTCTCCTACTTTATCGTACAATATACATATTATTACTATTATTGGATAGAAAACAGTCTCTAGTTTCCATAGCCGTTGGAATTTTGTCTCTGAGTGGAACAGAACTCATTCTACAGCAATTTCCCTGACATGGAGTCAGATTTCCCACATTTTGGCCCCTGATCTGGAGTCAGTTTAAAGGCCACTGTGAATGCTATAAGGATACGGACACTGCTTACGTCTTCCCCTGGATGCCTTTACGTGATGACGCTTTGAATGGTATCGATTGCCCAATCACAGCCACTATAAAACAAAAACACGTGTAGGTAGGAACTCCTTTCCAGCTGCGCCGGACGCACGGTGGACACCGACCCGTTCTTTTTCCAAGTATTAGTGGAGCCAGTAATATTTCTCAGGTCATGTTTTTACTCGTTATAGGAGTTAAAAACATCATAAGGTAGTTAATTTAAACCGTTTTATAGCAATTTATATCCGTTTAGTGCGCATTTTGGGACATTTATTTCTGAGACTTTTTGAAGAGCCGGGCAGGTTTCCAGTTCATGCCGAACGCAGTTGGCATTTCCACATGGCAAGAGGACAGCTTTCGACCAAAAGACGATTAGACCCAAGAAAGGATTCTTTGCCCAAGATTCTGATGGAAGAACAGCTCAAAGTAGGAACAATTTATTATGATAAATCGTGTTTCTGTCGAAAATTGTTAATGCTTATGACGCCATCTTATTAGACGTAGCTTCGCTTGGCGCAAACTGTATTGAAAAGTAAGGATAATTTAAAAAATGTAAATCAGCGATTGTATTAAGAATTAAATTGTCTATCAATCGCTGTCCACCCTATATTTTTTAGTCACGTTTATGAGTATTTATGTATACGACTAGATCACTGTCTAATATGGCGCACGACATTGTCTGACCAGCTGGGCAACTTTTGTCATTGTCTAACCATGATTTTGGTGGCTAAATATGCACATTTTCGAACAAACTGTATATGTATGTTGTAATATGATGTTACAGGAGTGTCATCGGAAGAATTCTGAGAAGGTTAGTGAAAAAATTAATATATTTTGGCGATGTTTACGTTATCGCTCTCTTTGGCTAGAATCAATGCTGGGGTAATGTTTGCACATGTGCTATGCTAATATAACGATTTAATGTGTTTTCGCTGTAAGACACTTAGAAAATCTGAAATATTGTCTGTATTCACAGGATCTGTGTCTTTCGATTAGTGTATGCTGTGTATTTTTACGAAATGTTTGATGATTAGTAATTAGGTAAACACGTTGCTCTATGTATTTATTCTAGTCCATTTGTGACGGTGGGTGCAATTGTAAACTATGATATCTACCTGAAATATGCACATTTTTCTAACAAAACCTATCCTATACCATAAATATGTTATCAGACTGTCATCTGATGAGGTTTTTTCTTGGTTAGTGGCTATCAATATCTTAGTTTAGCCGAATTGGTGATAGCACCTGATGGAGTAAGAAACTGATGGAGTTAGAAAAGTGGTGTCTTTTGCTAACGTGGTTAGCTAATAGATTTACCTATTTTGTCTTCCCTGTAAAACATTTTAAAAATCTGAAATGGTGGCTTTATTCACAAGATCTGTATCTTTCATTAGGTGTCTTGGACTTGTGATTTAATGATATTTAGATGCTACTATTTAATTGTGACGCTATGCTAGCGATGCTACTCAGTGTGGGGGGGGGGGGGGTGGGGGGTGCTCCCGGACCCGGGGTAGATACTCGTGAAAGGTTAAGCCATTTTGCCACAACTTTGGAAGTATGCTTGGGGTCATTGTCCATTTGGAAGACCCATTTGCGACCAAGCTTTAACTTCCTGACTGATGTCTTGAGATGTTGCTTCAATATATCCACATACTTTTCCTCCCTCATGATGCCATCTATTTTGTGAAGTGCACCAGTCCCTCCTGCAGCAAAGCACCCCACAACATGATGCTGCCACCACCGTGTTTCACGGTTGGGATGGTGTTCTCCCCTTTTTCACCCAAACATAACGATGGTCATTATGGACAAACAGTTCTATTTTTGTTTCATCAGACCAGAGGACATTTCTCCAAAAAGTACGATCTTTGTCCCCATGTGCAGTTGCAAACCCTATTCTGTTTTTTTATGGTCGTTTTGGAGCAGTGGCTTCTTCCTTGCTGAGCGGCCTTTCCGGTTATGTCGATATAGGACTTGTTTTACTGTGGATATAGAAACTTTTGTACCTCTTTCCTACAGCATCTTAACAAGGTCCTTTGCTGTTGTTCTGGGATTGATCTGCACTTTTCGCACCAAAGTACGTTCATCTCTAGGAGAGACTGAACGTCTTCTTCCTGAGCGGTATGACGGCTGGGTGTTTATACTTGCATACTATTTTTGTACAGATGAACGTAGTACTATTGTGCGTTTGGAAATTGCTCCCAAGGATGAACCAGACTTGTGGACATTTACAATTATTTTTCTGAGGTCTTGGCTGATTTCTTTTGATTTTCCCATGATGTCAAGCAAAGGTATTCCTTGAAATACATCCAGTGTCGTGGAAAATCAATTCAAATATAACTCTTACAAGAACTTGTGAACTCAAACATGCTTTTTTAATACAATAGTATAGCAATCTCGAATGTCCCGCGGAACACACCCCTTCCCAGAGCACTGGTTCGCTCTTTTATACACACATAGTATTATGTCCATCCCTTATGAAGTCATTCACCACCATCTGCTTTCAATTAGTTTATAATGGTGGCCGGACCCTCTATCCCAGTGTGTCAACAGACCCATGCCCCTTCCCTTCACCACTAAATCAATGCACTCTTTGTTCTGTTCTCCCCTATCCTTAGTGTGTCCAATTGCCTTAGGCGCCTATGTGTCTGACATGTATGTACTTAATGGAATGGTCAGACTATATGTCTAGTGTCCAATTGCTTTAGGCGAACATGTGTCTGGTATGTATGTTATTTTACTGTTCAGCTATTTTATGCCTTTATATGTTATCCATGTGTCTAATCTAATTTTTCTCCTACACCAGCGGTACACCTCCAATTGACTCAAATGATGTCAATTTGCCTATCAGAAGCTTCTAAAGGCATGACATAATTTTCTGGAATTTTCCAAGCTGTTTAAAGGTACAGTCAACTTAGTTTATGTAAACTTCTGACCCACTGGAATTGTGATAATTGAAATAATCTGTCTGTAAACAATTGCTGGAAAAATGACTTGTGTCATCCACAAAGGTAAATGTCCAAACCGACTTGCCAAAACTATAGTTTGTTGGCAAGAAATTGGTGGGGTGGTTGAAAAACGAGTTTTAATGACTCCAACCTAAGTGTATGTAAACTTCCGACTTCAACTGTAGGTCCTGGATGGCAGGAAGCTTGGCCCGAGTGATGTACTGGGCCGTACGCACTACCCTCTGTAGCGCCTTACGGTCAGATGCCGAGCAGTTTCCATAACAGGCAGTGATGCAACCTGTCAGGTTGCTCTCGATGGTGCAGCTGTAGAACTTTTTGAGGATCTGTGGACCCATGCCAAATCTTTTCAGTCTTCTGAGGGGCAAAAGGTTTTGTCGTGCCCTCTTCACGACTGTCTTGGTGTGTTTGGACCATGATAGTTCATTGGTGATGTGGACCCTAATCTAATTAGGCTCTAATCTATGGATTTCACATGACTGGGCAGGGGAGCAGCCATGGGTGGGCCTGGGAGGGTATAGGCCCACCCACTTGGGAGCCAGGTTCACCCACTGGGGAGCCAGGACCAGCCAGTCAGACTGATTTTTTCCACACAAAGGGTCTTTATTACAGACAGAAATACTCCTAAATTTCATCAGCTGTCCGGTGGCTGATCTCAGACGATCCCACAGGTGAAGAAGCTGAATGTGGAGGTCCTGGGCTGGCGTGTTATTGCCAAATTCTCTAAAACGACGGAGGTGGCTTGTGGTAGAGAAATTAACATGCCATTGTCTGGCGACAGCTCTGGTGGACAGTCCTGCAATCAGCATGATCCTTTAAAACTTGAGATATCTGTGGCATTGTGTTGTGTGACAACTTCACATTTTAGAGTGGCCTTTTATTGTCCCCAGCACAAGATGCACCTGTGTAAGGATCACGCTATTTAATCAGCTTCTTGATATGCCACACCTGTCAGGTGGATGGATTATCTTGGCAAAGGAGAAATGCTCACGAACAGCAATGTAAACAAATTTGTGTACAACATTTGAGAGAAATTAGCTTTTTGTGCAAATCGAACTAAACTTAAGCCCCTCCCATGGGTGCACATGCACTTGCAAACGCGAACATGCGCGCACAATCGTTGCACAAATGTAGCCTGTCATTACAGTCATAAACTATAATGCAAAATGCAAGATAGGCTACAGAAACTGAGTTTTACAAGACCTTCTCGTAGCTGAGGTAGCAGGATCAGATGGAAAAGCATGTTCTATCTACCACAGCAGGTTGTGGCACCTTAATTGGGGAGGATGGGCTCGTGGTAATAGCTAGAGCGGAATCACTGGATTGGTATCAAATACAGTGCATCAAACATATGGTAGCCATGTGCCATTCCATTCGCTCCACTCCAACCATTATTATGAGCCGTCCTCCCCTCAGCAGCCTCCACTGCTATCTGCAGCCTGCTTGCAGAGTACTCATTGCCCGCCGGGTAGCCCTGTTCTTCGTAAGAAATGTTCCAGAATGTTAGGTCTTCCCATAATATTGAAGGCAGTGCGATGTTACAGCTGTTTATCTTCAGACATATAGCCAGTAGCCACCCAAACTAGGCCCTTCTCTGAAAATACAAAAATGATCAATCAAATCACCAGGTAGCCTATTGTTCTGGAAAAGATGAGTTAGTAGATTGCAAAACTATATTTTATATGGATGATAAACGTAGGCCTACTCTGTTTCTGCAAAACTGGAGGAAATTAAACAAGTTCTTTCTGGTCGCTAATCTGGATATGATACAAAGGGATACCCCTTTGCTCTTCAATGCTGATGACTGGTCACTGGTCAACAATCAAGACGTGCAACTTTTTGGATCTGAAGAACAGATTACAATTTATCGACAACTTGCGGACAGTGGGTTCAGAACAGCAACTGCAAACATTTTATACAAAAAAATACAAAATTGGGGGAAATTATAAAACCACTGAAAAGGGCACTTTGGAGACTGGAAGGGGCATGTTCCTGATGTCAGTATCCTAATTGCGGTCGTAGTTAGCTAGCTAGCTACCTTGCTAGCTAACTGTATCCCCAACCTAGGGAAAGTGTTAGCTGGAAGTTTTATGCAAAGTTTACCTAATTTCCCAAATTTACCTAATTTCCCAAATTTGAAAAAAAGAGTCACAAAAGAAGTTCTGAATAAAATTAAAATGTTGCTAAGTTCATAGTGCATAACCTCCAATTGCACCTAAATGCTGTTGTGGTAAACAGTGTTTTCTGTTTTTCTGCTGCAATGTGGCTCTAACTTTTGAACGGTTGGAGCTACAGTATGAGCTATTATGACCCCATTCTTGAAAGCTACGATTCCAGTTATGATGATCACAAGCAGCCTTATTCTAAAATGGATTATATAAATAAAAAATCCTCATCAATCTACACACAATACCTTATAATGACAAAGCAGCAACAGGTTTTAAGATGTTTTTTTTGCAAATGTATAAAAATAAAAACAGAAAAACCTTATTTACATAACTATTCAGACTCTTTGCTATGAGGCTCAAAATTGAGTTCAGGAGCATCATATTTCAATTGATATACTTGAGATGTCCTACAACTTGATTGGAGTCCACATGTGGTAAATTTAATTGATTGGACATTATTTGGAAAAGGCACACACCTGTCTGTATAAGGTCCCACAGTTGACAATGCATGTCAGAGCAAAAAAACAAACCATGAGGTCGAAGGAATTGTCCGCAGAGCTCCGAGACAGGATTGTGTCGAGGCACAAATCTGTGGAAGTGTACCAAAACATTTCTGCAGCATTGAAGGTCCACAAGAACACAATGGCCTCCATCATTCTTAAATGGAAGAAATTTTGAACCACCAACATTCTTCCTAGAGCTGGCCGCCCGGGCCAAACTGAGCAATCGGAGGAGAAGGGCCTTGGGCAGGGACGTGACCAAGAACCTGATGGTCACTCTGACAGAGATCTGACAGAGATCACTCTGACAGAGATCTTCTGGGAAGATGGGAGAATGTCCCAGAAGGACAACCATCTCTGCAGCACTCCAACAATCAGGCCTTTAAGGTAGAGTGGCCAGACGGAAGCCACTCCTCAGTAAAAGCCACATGACAGCCCGCTTGGAGTTTACCAAAACGCACCTAAAGGACTCTCAGACCATGAGAAACAAGATTCTCTGATCTGATGAAACCAAGATTGAACTCTTTGGCCTGAATGCCAAGCATCACATCTGGAAGAAACGTGGCACCATCCCTACGGGGATGTTTTTCAGCAGCAGGGACTGGGAGACTAGTTAGGATCGAGGGAAAGATGAATGAAGCACAGTACAGAGACATCCTTGATGAGAACCTGCTCCAGAGTGCTCTGTACCTCAGATTGGGGTGAAGGTTCATCTTCCAACAGGACAACGACCCTAAGCACACAGCCAAGACAACGCAGGAGTGGCTTCAGGGGTCTATGAATGTCCTTGAGTTGCCCAGCAAGAGCCCGGACTTGAACCCGATTGAACATCTCTGGAAAGAGCTGAAAATAGCTGTGCAATGACGCTCCTCATCCAACCTGACAGAGCTTGAGAGGATCTGTAGAGAACAATGGGAGAAACTCCCCAAATACAGCTGTGTCAAGCTTGTAGCGTCATACCCAAGAAGACTAGAGATTATAATTGCTGCCAAAGTTGCTTCAACAAAGTACTGAGGTAAATACTTATGTAAATGTGATATTTCAGTTTTTTATATATACATTTGTAAAAGTTTTTTGCTTTGTCATTATAGGGTTTTGTGTGTAGATTGATGAGGGCAAAAAAAACAATTTAATCCATTTTAGAATAAGGCTGTTATGTAACTAAATGTGGGAAAAGTCAAGGGGTCTGAATACTTTCTGAATACACTGTATAATTTTTGTTTTAATCTGTTGTTGTATAGTACTGTCTTTTTACCAGCTAGGGCCATCTACTTCAAACCCATTCCTGCAGTCAATGGACCAAATCTCCCTCTAGTGGCCTCATGGGTGGGATGTTATTAATATTTTCCATAATATCATAACTAATAAATGTATTTTTTTAAATCCACCAAAAATCTGGTGTTTCTATGTCAAACAATGTGGTTATATTTCAGTCTCCTGTGATGTATATAAAGTGTAATATTGGGATGCAAACTCAAAATGTAATACATTACAACTCTAGATCTGGTATTGTACAGGTGTCTTCTTTTTTATAAGACCATAACCATGTGTGTGAGGTGTATACTTTTGCGTCAAAGTAGATTTGTTAAAGACTCCCAAGAAACACTATGCATGACCCTGATTTAGCCCACTGCAGTAAAAGGCTTTAATTAAGTGCTGTCTGTTTTCCCAGTAGTCTACTTTGTGTGTGAACTGCTGACTACACATAATTTGCAACAGACTGTTGACACATCAACCAGGATTACCGGCAGGGCAATTTATGACTGTTGTTGTTTTGGCAATCAGTGGCTGTATTGGAGAGGGAGTGGTTTCTCCTCTCCTAGGCAATCAGTAATTAGTACCAAGAGGTGTGCTCTTTACCTCTGCTAGGCAATTAGCAATTAGTGTTAGTACTTCAGTCTCCCCTGTTTTCTCGGCGGCAGTCGTGTTAGCGGTAGTCTCATCGCTGAAACAAAGACGATTCTGTGGAGTTGTTCGAGGAAGGAAAGAGAAGGTTTCACACCACTCTCTCACTTGAGTATTTTACATAGATTTTTTTTCAGAATGTCATTTTGCTCTTTTGTAGCTTTATCAGCTATGTCTGTGTTTTCTATACCTTGGCCTGTAACCCTTCTCTAGTGAACAAAAATATAAACGCGACAATTTCAAAGATTTTACTGAGTTACAGTTCATATGAGGAAATCAGTCAATTTAAATGAATTCATTGAGCCCTAATCTATTTCACATGACTGGGAATACAGATAGCTTTAAAAACAATGGGCCTCGGGATCTCGTCACAGTATTTCTGTGCATTCAAACTGCCATTGATAAAATACAATTCTGTTTGTTGTCCATAGCTTATGCCTGCCCATACCAAAACCCCACCGCCATCGTGGGTTACTCTGTTCACAACGTTGACATCAGCAAACCTCTCGCCCACACAAAGCCATACACATGGTCTGCGGTTGTGAGGCCGGTTGGCCGTACTGCAAAATCTCTAAAATGACGTAGGTGATGGCTTATGGTAGAGACATTTATGTTCAAATCTCTGGCAAGAGCTGTGGTGGACATTCCTGCAGTCAGCATGCCAATTGCACGCTCCCTCAACTTGAGACATTTGTGACATTGATTTGAGTGGCCTTTTATTGTTCCCAGCACAAGGTGCACCTGTGTAATGATCATGCTGTTTAATCAGCTTCTTGATAGGCCACATCTGTCAGGTGGATGGATTATCATGGCAAAGGAGAAATGCTCACTAACAGGGACATAAACAAATTTGTGCACAATTTGAGAGAAATAAGCTTTCGTGCGTATGGAATTTTTTGGGGATCATTTACTTCAGCTCATGGAAAAAGACCAACACTTTACATCCTGCATTTTATATTGTTGTTCAGTGTAATTTGGTGTACCCTTCACGCACAACCCATATGGAGTTCCTGGTGTCCGGCAGCATTTGTAAGGCTGAGATGAACTCGGCCTATGCTACCCTTCAATCCCTAGACTTTTTGGCCCTGATGGAGACACTGCTGCTCTCCATCTGACTATGTGTTCTCTCATATTCCGAGAGCATCTGGTCGTCGTGATGGTAGCACAGAGCTACTAATTTCTCCTAAGTCGAGATGTTTTATTTTCTCCCTCACTCAGCTATCCATCTCCTCATTTGAATTCCATGCTGTCACTGTCTCTTAAGCTTAACATTGTTGTCATCTATCGCTCGCCAGGTGCCCTTAGAGTTCCTCAATGAGCTTGACACCTTGACAAGCTCATTTCCTGATGATGGCTCACCACTCATTGTACTGGGCGATTTCAACCCCCTGACGTATGCCTTCGATTAATGTCTTTCCACCTCTTTCTTTCGCCTCCTTGCCTCTTTGCACCTGAAATTTTCCCAGTTCCCACCCACTAACAATGTAGGCAATATGCTTGACCTCATTAGTACTAGAGGCTGTTCACCTACTAATCTCACTGCAACCTCCCTCCAGGTCTCTGATCACTACTTTGTCTCCCTCTCCTCCAACCCTACCCACTCAGCCCCTAACCAGATGGTGCTCCGCCGTCACGTTCTTCACTTTCTCTTTCCAACTACTCTCCTCTTTTATCCTATTATCTTTCCCTTCTGCTAAATCCTTCTCCCTCTTGTCTCCTGATTCTGCCGCTTCGACCATACACTCCTCCCTTTCCGCATGCTATGACTCACACGTCCCCTTTCTGCTCGGCTCTCCCCTCCTACTCTGTGACTCATAGCGACTTTACAGAACAGGCCTGCAGGCAAGTGAAACGAACATTTTGGAAAATATCCTTCTGGAGGACCTATCATCCTTTCACTCCCTCTTATCTTCTCTTCCTTTGTATCCACTGCTAAAGCCACTTTCTATCACTCAAAATGTCAGGCTTCTGCCTCTAAACCTAGGAAACTCTTTTCCACCTTCTCCTCCCTCCTTAATCCTCCACCCCCTCCCTCTCTGAGGATGACTTTGTCAACCACTTAGAAAAGATGGTTGACAACATTCACTCCTCATTCGCTCAACCTATTGAGTCCAATAGTCCCACTCAAACAGAACTACCCTACGCTTTGTCCTCTTTCTCCTCTCTCTCTCCCGATGAAATCCTTCAACTAGTGAGATCCGGCCTCCCAACAATCTGCCCACTTGACACAAGCCTCCTTCCTTCTTCAGACAATCTCTGGAGTGCTTCTCCCATTCATCACTTCCCTCATCAGCTCATCTCTGACCACTGGCAGCGTCCCCTCAGATTTCAAAATGGCCAGAGTTGCTCCCCTCCTCAAGAAACCAACACTTGACTCCTATGTCGTCAAACTAAAGACCGGTATCCCTTTCTTTTCTTTAAAGCATACTTTGAATCAATCAATCAAATTTATTTATAAAGCCCTTTGAACATCAGCAAATGTCACAAACTGCTATATAGAAACCCACCCTAAAACAGCGAGCAAAGCAGATGTAGAAGTTCGTTGACTAGGAAAAACTCCCTAGAAAGGCTGGAACCTAGGAAGAAACCTAGAGAGGAACCAGGCCCTGGGGGGTGGCTGGTCCTCTTTTGGCTATGCCAGGTGGAGATTATAAGAGTACATGGCCATTTAAGGCCAGATTGTTCAAGATGTTCATATATGACCAGCAGGGTCAAATAATAATCACAGTGGTTGTAGAGGGTGCAATTGATCAGTACCTCAGGAGTAAATGTCAGTTGGCTTTTCATAGCCGAGCATTCAGAGGTCAAGACAACAGGTGTTGTAGAGAGTCGAAAACAGCAGGTCTGGGGCAAGGTAGCATGTCCGTTGAACAGGTCAGGGTTCCATAGCCACAGGCAGAACAGTTGCAACTGGAGCAGCAGCATGACCAGGTGGACTGGGCACAGCCAGGAAGCATCAGGCCAGGTAGTCCTGAGGCATGGTCCTGGGGCTCAGGTCCTCCGGGATGGGAGGGTGAGAGAGAATTAGAGGGAGCATACTTAACCCTCCTGCTGTGTTCTGGTCTAATTGGCCCGATTTGCAAGTTCTCTCTGAAAATGTAGTTAATTTCATCTGATTGTCATAAGGTTCCATGATTTTGTCCACACAGGGCATCTGAACACACAAATTACATTTTGATGCTTTTAAATAAATTTGGGGTGTTTTATTTAGCTTTTGTATACCTGTGGTGTTCCCGGTCAAAAATGACCGGTCATTAGAAATGAATGGGTGAGACTACAATTAGTGTATAAAATGAGTTCAGGCACATGCCCATTCATCAGATAGACAAACTTCCTCGCCCAGACCCCCACATGCTGTGTGTTTGAGCGCACACACACACGCCTCACTCCCCTTCTTGGCTTCCATGGCAACCCTTACGGGAACCTTTCCCCAATAGAATCTTTCCCCCACGGAAACCACATCTGTTGGCATTCTCACAAACCATCGCAACATTGTTTCAATAATACACTGCTCAAAAAAATAAAGGGAACACTTAAACAACACAATGTAACTCCAAGTCAATCACACTTCTGTGAAATCAAACTGTCCACTTAGGAAGCAACACTGATTGACAATAAATTTCACATGCTGTTGTGCAAATGGAATAGACAAAAGGTGGAAATTATAGGCAATTAGCAAGACACCCCCAATAAAGGAGTGGTGTGCCATCCTGGAAGAGCTTCACTACCTGAGCCACTTGTGTGGGTTGTAGACTCCGTCTCATGCTACCACTAGAGTGAAAGCACCGCCAGCATTCAAAAGTGACCAAAACATCAGCCAGGAAGCATAGGAACTGAGAAGTGGTCTGTGGTCCCCACCTGCAGAACCACTCCTTTATTGGGGGTGTCTTGCTAATTGCCTATAATTTCCACCTTTTGTCTATTCTATTTGCACAACAGCATGTGAAATTTATTGTCAATCAGTGTTGCTTCCTAAGTGGACAGTTTGATTTCACAGAAGTGTGATTGACTTGGAGTTACATTGTGTTGTTTAAGTGTTCCCTTTATTTTTTTGAGCAGTGTATATAGAACTTTTCTCGCAGCACTGGTATATAAAGCTTTTTTGCGACCTTGCTCACAATTAATTCTGTGGCAGCACAATGACCAAACGATATACTGTATGTGAGGCTCTTGATCATGACACTGGTGAGGAGGAGAGAGTCCTTGTTAAACTCTGGCACAAAGTTGTCTGATAAATAGCAATATGTTTCATCTGAGTATTTGTTATAGTCAAAATAACCATACATAATGCTTTTTTTAGTCAAACAAATTGTATGGGCTCTGGTCAATGAGGCCTACAGGCCATAAATAGCAAATATAAGTTCAAAACTTGTCATGTTTACAAACTTAAGTTGATAAAAATATCAAACACAACATTAGGTGATAATATATGTATTATTATGGATTTATAATCAGCTATAATGGGGTGGTCATTTTGGACCGGGAACACAGAATTAATTAACATGAAACGAACACAACAGGAGAGTTCAATTCAAACAGGACAACGGATAATACAGGAGAATTACACCAGGTATAACAAACTGATCCTAGCCCCCCGACAGATAGACTATTGCAGCATTGATACTGGAGGCTAAGACGGGAGGGGTCAGAGGACACTGTGGCCCTGTCTGACAATACCCCTGGACAGGGCCAACAAGGCAGGATATAACCCCACCCACTTTGCCAAAGCACAGCCCTCACACCACTAGAAGGATCTCAACAGACCACTAACTTAGTACCCTGAGACAAGGCTGAGCATAGCACACGACGATCTCCTCCACCGCACGAGCCCAAGTGTGCTTAAAACCGGACAGGAAGATCCCATCAGTGACTCAACCCACTCAAGTGACGCACCCCTCCTAGAGTCTGCAAGGAAGAGCACTAGTAAGCCAGTGACTCAGCCCCCATAATAGGTTCAGAGGCAGAGAATCCCATTGGAGAGCCGGCCAGCCAGAGACAGCAAGGGCGGTTCGTCACTCCAGTGCCTTGCCATTCACTTTCGCAAACCTGGGCCAGACTACACTCAATCATAAGACCTACTGAAGAGATGAGTCTTCAGTAAAGACTTAAAGGTTGAGACCGAGTCTGCATCTCTCCCATGGATAGACAGACCATTCCATAAAAATGGAGCTCTATTGGAAAAAGCCCTGCCTCCAGCCTCCTTGCTTAGAAATTCTAGGGACAATAAGGAGGCCTGCATCTTGTGACCGTAGTGTCCTGTAGGTATGTACGGCAGGATCAAATCGGAGAGATGGGTAGGAGCAAGCCCTTTTAATGCTTCGTAGGTTAGCAGTTAAACCTTAATCAGCCCTAGCCTTAACAGAATGCCAGTGTAGAGAGGCTAGGACTGGAGTAATATGATCAAATGTTTAGGTTCTGCTCAAGATTCTAGCAGCTGTGTTTAGCACTAACTGAAGTGTATTTAGTGTTTTATCCGTGTAGCTGGAGAGAAAGCATTGCAGTAGTCTTATCTAGAAGTGACAAAAGCATGGATTAGCTTTTCTGCATCACGTTTGTGATTTTTGCAATGTTACAAAGTTGAAAAAAGCTGTCCTTGAAGTATTCTTGATATGTTCGTCAAAAGAGAGCTCAGAGTCCAGAGTAACGCAGAGGTCCTTCTCAGTTTTATTTGAGACGACTGTACAGCCATCATGATTAATTGTCAGATCCAACAGCAGATCCCTTTGCTTCTTGGGACCTAGAACTAGCATCTCCGTTTTGTCTGAGTTTAAAGTAAAACATTTGCCTCCATCCACTTCCTTATGTCTGGAACACATGCTTCTAGGATAGGCAATTTTGGGGCTTCACCATGTTTCATCGACATGTACAGTCAATCAATCAAATGTATTTATGAAGCCCTTTTTACATCAGCTGATGTCACAAAGTGCTGTACAGAAACCCAGCCTAAAACCCCAAACAGCAAGCAATGCAGGTGTAGAAGCACGGTGGCTAGGTAAAACTCCCTAGAAAGGCCAGAACCTAGGAAGAAACCTAGAGGGATCAGGCTATGAGGGCTGTATTTCGTCCGCATAGCAGTAAAAGTTTACATTGTTTCCAAATGATATCACCAAGCGGTAGAATATATAGTGAAAACAAGTGGTCCTAAAATGGAACCTTGAGGAACACCGACACTTACAATTGATTTGTCAGAGGACAAACCCTCCAGAGACAAACTGATATCTTTCTGACAGATGAGATCAAAACCAGGCAAGAACTTGTCTGTGTAACCACTTAGGGTTTCCAATCTCTCCAAAAGAATGTGGTGATCGATGTCAAAAGCAGCACTAAGGTCTAGGACAGTGGTTCTTAACCTGGGTTCGATCGAACCCCAGGGGTTCGGTGAGTCAGTCTCAGGGGTTCGGCGGAGGTCAAGACACACATCCGACTCATTTGATTCGTGATGACACGCCCCGCTTGGCCATAATTGGCTGCAGGTGATCACGCTACATCGCTTGGCCTGTCTGTGTTGCAGGGAATTTGGTGCGCTCAGTAGTCGACTTGTGACTGTCGTGATGGTACTTCTTGGGATTTCTTTCTTAATATTTTAATCCCTTCATACTTACTATGTCGAGCAAAAAAAGAAAGTGGTCGGACGAATATGTACAATATGGATTCACATGTATAACGGAACGTGATGGGAGTCAGCGTCCTAACTGCATGATTTGCAATGCCAAGTTGAGCAATTCTAGTCTAGCACCGGCAAAACTAAGAGAACACTTCCTTAAGCTGCATGGAGATGGAAAATACAAGAACACAACGCTCGCTGAATTCAATGTGATGAGAGCCAGATTCGATGAAAAGGCTACTCTGCCTGTTCTCGGCTTTGTACCCATCAACAAACCGATCCTCACAGCATCGTACGAAGTTGCTTACCTGATCGCAAAGCAGGGCAAACCACACACCATTGGTGAAACACTCATAAAACCAGCTGTGTTGAAGATGGTGAATATCATGCTGAGAAAAGAGGCTGAAGTTAAGTTATCCCAAATTCCTCTTTCAAATGACACCATCAGCCACAGAATAGAGGACATGAGCAAAGACATCTTGGCTCAAGTAGTTGCAGATCTGAATCCAAGCCCGGCAAAATTCAGCCTTCTACTCAACGAGACCACAGACGTTTCCAATCTAAGCCAGCTTGCTGTATTCGTGCGCTATGTGAAAGACGACGTGATAAAGGAAGATTTTTTTATTTTGTAAGCCTCTTACAACAACAACTAAGGCAGCCGATGTGAAGAAACTTGTGGAGGACTTCTTCAAAGACAACAATCTTTCGTGGGATATGGTTTCTGCAGTTTGTTTGGACGGAGCTCCAGTCATGCTGGGAAGAAAGTCTGGTTTTGGTGCACTAGTGAAAGCCGATGCACCACACATCATTGTTACGCATTGTATTCTGCACAGGCATGCGTTGGCAACAAAAACCTTGCCTCCAAAACTGGCAGAAGTATTAAAAATTGTAGTGGAATGCGTGAACTATGTGCGAACTAGTGCTCTGAGGCACCGCATCTTCAGTGAGCTGTGTAAAGAAATGGGCTCTGAATTCGAGGTACTTCTGTACCATTCTAAAGTTCGGTGGTTATCCCGGGGACAGGTGCTGAATCGTGTTTTTGCCGTGCGTGTGGAATTAGCCCTGTTTTTGCGTTCATTCTCATTTTAGCGTACATGGCTAATATCTTCGCAGCTCTCAATCATCTCAATCAAAAGATGCAGGGCGGTGGAGTCAACATCATCGAAGCTGAGGAAAACCTGAAGGCTTTTCAAAAAAAGCTACCGTTATGGAAACGACGAACAGAGAACGATAACTTCGCAAACTTTCCCCTGCTGGACGACTAAGTAAGATCGAAGATGTATCTGGAATCGGAGACATTTCTGTACCCACGGAACTGAAGCAAGCAATTGCCACGCACTTAGATGAGCTTGCAAAGTCTCTCGACGGATACTTCCGTACAAGAGTTATATCCAGCATGGGTGAGACAGCCGTTCACGTTTAGTGTTGAGACAACAGATGTCAATGATGAATACCTCGATGAAATCATTGAAATTCAGCAGAGCCAGGTTCAACAGCAACTCTTCAGAACAACAACGCTTTCAACGTTTTGGTGTCAACAAATGGTAACGTACCCTGTTATTGCTAAGAAAGCTCTGGAGATTTTCATACCGTTTGTTACAACATATCTTTGCGAGCAATCCTTTTCGAGGATGCTGGACATAAACGAAGAAAAGGAACAGACTTTGTTGCGAAAATGACATGAGTGGCACTTGCCAAGGTGAAGCCGCGCATTTCTGAACTGGTCTCTGAAAGGCAACAGCAGAAGTCACACTGATTTGCAGTAAATATTCATTATTATGTTTTTGTTTTTGTGTGAAAATCATGTTTTGATGATTTTGTTCTTTGAACACACGGTGTTGATGTTGATGCACGGTTCATTTCGTGCACCAGTAGAATATATACCTATGTTTTGAATTTGAAAAAATCATATTTTATTTTTCCAATTAAGAAGGGTTCGGTGAATGCGCATATGAAACTGGTGGGGTTCAGTACATCCAAGGTTAAGAACCACTGGTCTAGGAGCACGAAGACCGATGCAGACCCTTGGTCTGACGCCATTAAAAGGTCAATTACCACCTTCACGAGTGCAGTCTCAGTACTATGATGGGGTCTAAAACCAGACTGAAGTGTTTTGTATATATTATTTGTCTTCAGGAAGGCAGTGAGTTGTTGTGTAACAGCTTTTTCCCCAAAAATTGAGAGGAATGGGAGATTCGATATAGGCTGATTTAAACATTTTCTGTCAAGGTCTGGCTTTTTCTGCCACTTTTAGTGAGTTTGGTACACATCCAGAGGATAGGGGGCCATTTACGCAGACTCCGTCTCAACCTTTAAGTCTTTATTGAAGACTCATCTCTTCAGTAGGTCCTGTGATTGAGTGTAGTCTGGCCCAGGAGTGTGAAGGTGAACGGAAAGGCACTGGAGCAACGAACCGCCCTTGCTGTCTCTGCCTGGCCAGTTCCCCTCTCTCCACTAAGATTCTCTGCCTCTAACCCTATTACAGGGGCTGAGTCACTGGCTTACTGGTGCTCTTCCATGCCGTCCCTAGGAGGGGTGTGTCACTTGAGTGGGTTGAGTCACTGACGTGATCTTCCTGTCCGGGTTGGTGCCCCCCCTTGGGTTGTGCCGTGGCGGAGATCTTTGTGGGCTATACTAGGCCTTGGCTCAGAATGGTAAGTTGGTGGTTGAAGATATCCCTCTAGTGGTGTGGGAGCTGTGCTTTGGCAAAGTGGGTGGGGTTATATCCTGCCTGTTTGGCCCTGTCCGTGGGTATCGTCGGACGGGGCCACAGTGTCTCTCGACCCTTCCTGTCTCAGCCGCCAGTATTTATGCTGCATTAGTTTAAGTGTTGGGGGGGCTAGGGTCAGTCTGCTATATCTGGAGTATTTCTCCTGTCTTATCCGGTGTCCTGTGTAAATTTTAGTATGCTCGCTCTAATTCTCTCACTTTCTTTCTCTCTTTCTTTATCTCTCTCGGAGGACCTGAGCCCTAGGACCGTGCCTCAGGACAACCTGGCCTGTTGATTCCTTGCTGTCCCCAGTCCACCTGGTCGTGCTGCTGCTCCAGTTTCAACTGTTCTGCCTGCAGCTATGGAACCCTGAACTGTTCACCGGATGTGTTACCTGTCCCAGACCTGCTGTTTTCAACTCTCTAGAGACAGCAGGAGCGGTAGAGATGCTATAAAAAGCCTACTGACATTTACTCCTGAGGTGCTGACCTGTTGCACCCTTGACAACCACTGTGATTGTGATTATTATTATTTGACCCTGCTGGTCATCTATGAACATTTGAACATCTTGGCCATGTTCTGTTATAATCTCCACCCAGCACAGCCAGAAGAGGACTGGCCACCCCTCAGGGCCTGGTCCCTCTCTAGGTTTCTTCCTCGATTCTGGCCTTTCTAGGGAGTTTTTCCTAGCCACTGTGCTTCTACACCTGCATTGCTTGCTGTTTGGGGTTTTAGGCTGGGTTTCTGTACAGCACTTTGTGACATCAGCTGATGTAAGAAGGGCTTCATAAATACATTTGATTGATTTATTATGTTCAACATAGGAGTGCCAAACACCGAAAGTAGCTCTTTCAATAGTTCAGATGGAATAGGATCCAGTATGCAGCTTGAAGGTTTAGAGGCCATGACTATTTTCATGAATGTGTCAAGAGATACAGGATGAAAACACTTAATTGTCTCCATTGATCCTAGGTCCTGGCAGTTCTGTCAGGACAACTGAGCTTTGGAGAGATTCGCAGATTCAAAGAGAAGTCTGTAGAAATGTTTTTTATTTATTTTTTACATTGGATAAAAGTAGAGACTCAGCTAGAAAATAGTACATCATACAATACAGCTGAGAAACAATAGGAAAGTAGAGAGAGAGAGAGAGATCTTCTTTGTCTACACCCATTCAGCATTGTTCACACCTTCTTAAGCTTTAGCCCCACCCATCTCTTTAAACTTCTTCAGGATTGGGGGGTACCCTGCGGGACGGTTGAGCTAACGTAGGCTAATGTGATTAGCATGAGGTTGTAAGTAACAAGAGCATTTCCCAGGACATGTTGGCAGAAAGCTTAAATTCTTGTTCATCTAACTGCACTGTCCAATTTACAGTGGCTATTACAGTGAAATAATACCATGCAATTGTTTGAGGAGATTGCACATTTTTGAACATGAAAAGTTATGAATAAACAAATTAGACACATTTGGGCAGTGTTGATACAACATTTTGAACAGAAATGTAGTGGTTCATTGGATCAGTCTGAAACTTTGCACATATACTGCTGCCAGTAGGGCTGGAATAATACATTATGGCTTTTCTCTTGCATTTCAAAGATGATTATACAAAAACAATACAAAAACAGTTGTTTTTTTCTATGTATTATTTTTTACCAGATTTAATGTGTTATATTCTCCTACATTCCTTTCACATTTCCACAAACATCAAAGTGTTTCCTTTCAAATGGTATCAAGTATATGCATATCCTTGCTTCAAGGCCTGGGCTATAGGCACTTAGATTTGGGTATGTAATTTTAGGTGAAAATTGAAAAAGTGTTTGGTCCTTAAGAGGGTTTATCCGAGCGTCCTGTCATCATAACAGCAGTCAAGCACCCAAGCTAACTGGATAACATTGACTAACTTGCTAGCTACTTCCAGGCACAAATGAGAATAGCTCACTGACTGTTTTACTCACCCTAGCAGAGCTGGTTAGGCTGTTTTTATATTATCCACAGCGTTGGTGACTGCTGCTGGCAACAGTTTAATTATGCTTTTTTTGCCTACATTTGCGGACACCGGCCATATTCAACGGGTGTTGCGCGTTCATAAATTCGTCAGTTATTCGGAGCTCTGGCACACTCAGACGAGAGGGCTCTGAAATTGGAGTAGATAGCCAGAGTGAATTTACCAGCAACGTCTAGCAACAGTTCGCAGTTACATCATGAACATTCTATTGAAATGGTTACTTGCATATTGGAGTCTTTTGTTAAGACATGTTGCTAGCTAGCTAAACAATGAACCATAATCCCAACTCATAACCTTACTACCCTGCATGAATCTGCAGGTAGCTAACCAACCAGGTTCAATGTTAGCTAGCTAACATTAGGCTATAACTAGCCAAGCAAAGCAAATGGCTCTGATATACAAATTAATATTATATGGATGGACACTTCTCCCTCTGTCATGGATGCCATGGTTGCCCTTAGTTTGAAGATGTATTCCGGAGACAGGTGTTTTCTCCATCTCCTCCTTAGCTATCACACTCTAATTCTACTGATTTCAAAACTCAGTCCTCCAGAAAGTGGAGAGCAACACTTATGCAGTTCTACTACGCAATATATATTTTTTAAAGCCACGTTAGACAGGATTACCTACACATACTGACCAGCTCAAATAAACAGAAGCGTGCTACATGGGAGACCAATCCGAACTCATCTCTCTCGGCATGTCAAGCCAATTCATTATCTCAGCCAATCATGGCTAGCGGGAAGGTTGCTGTTCTTTTTCTGTGGCTAAACAAACTAGGCTCGTAATTTAACAATTGTATTCATATTTACATGACATACAACTTTGTTATTAAGGCACATAAAAGTTCACATGTTCCAAAAGGCATTTTTGCCAAAAAACATGTTGTTTTTTACATTCAAATGGCTCTCCTGCGAAGTTGTGGCGTGCGGCATACGCCTTGTTTCCTGAAACGAGTCACAATTTGCTTTCTAATGATCATGATCATTTCGTCGAAGATGTTCATGAATTCATCACTGCTGATGTGAAAGCCATCCTCTCTTGGGAAATGCTGCTTTTTAGTTTTTTGGGGGGGATTGTTATTATTCTCCTCAATTAGGTTGGAAAAATAGGATGATCGAGCAGCAGTGAGGGCTCTTCAATATTGCTCGGTACTGTCTTTCCAAGCTAGTTGAAAGACTTCCAGTCTGACCAACTCTCTCATTATCTCTCTCAGAACGATCTTCTTGACCCTAACCAGTCAGGCTTCAAGACAGGTCACTCCACCGAGACTGCTCTTCTTTGTGTCATGGAGGCTCTCCGCACTGCCAAAGCTGACTGTACAAACTCAGTCTCACATCAGAATTAATGTTCATTCATGTTTATCAAACTCTACATTTTGACGTTGTTCCAAATTTCAAAGTGTTTAAGGTTAAGTTTAGGAATGAACTATTAAAGGCTGAAAACAAAAATAGAAACAACTTTCTATTGCTGGATTCGAATATGCACCCTTTGGAATAAGAAGCCGATGCTTACGCCTATCCACCTTTCCCGCCCACAATGCCTTAGCAAAACCTACTTGAAAGTAACAGTGCTCACTGTTGCCCCTAGTGGCCGGTTTCCACATCATCTTCCGACATCCTCAGACATGGATGGACGTCGAATACTTACTTGTATCACGGATGACCTGCTTGGACTCTCTCTCCTGTGTATTCTCCAAGATCTATCCACTGCCTTTGACATCGTGAACCATCAGATCCTCCTCTCACCACTGGGTGTCTCAGGCTCTGCACACTCTTGGATTTCATATTACCTGGCAGGCCGCTCCTACAAGGTGACGTGGCGAGGATCTGTTTCTAGGCCCTCTTCTCTTTCTACACCAAGTCACTCAGTTACGTCATATCCTCACATGGTCTCTCCTATCATTGCTATGCGGCTGACACTCAACCACTCCCCCCCTCCCCCCCCCCTTCTGACCCCTAGGTGGTGACACACAACTCTGTGTCCCTGGCAGATATCTCCGCTTGGATGTCAGCCCATCAGCTCAAACTCAATCTCGACCAGACAGAGCTGCTCTTCTTCTCGGGGAAGGCCCTGCCTTCTTCAGGACCTCTCCATCACGGTTAAAGACTCCATGATGTCCCCCTCCCAGAATGCAAAGAACCTTGGAGTGACATCAAAGCAGGGACTTGCTCCTGCAGGTTCATGCTCTACAATATCCGTGGAGTACAACCCTACCTCACACAGGAAGCGGCGCAGGTCCTAATCCAGGCACTTGTCATCTCCCGTCTGACCTACTGCAAGTTGATGTTGGTTGGGCACCCTGCTTGCCATCAACCCCTGCAGCTTATCCAGAATACTGCAGCCCGCCTGGTGTTCAACCTTCCCACGTTCTCCCACGGCAACCCACTCCTCAGCACACTCCACTGGCGTTCAGTCGACGCTTGCATCCACTACAATACCATGGTTTTTTGCCTACAGAGCAACAAGAGAAACTGCCCCTTCCTACCGTCAGGCAATGATCAAACCCTACACCCCAACCCTAGTACTCCATTCTGCCACCTCTGGTCTCTTGGTCCTTCCACCCCTATGGGAGGGCATCTATCAGCTCAGCCCATTCAAAGCTCTTCTCTGTTCTGGCAACCCAATGTTGGAACCAGCTTCCCCTTGAAGGTAGGACAGCAGAGTCCCTTCCCATCTTCGGAAAAAAATCTGAAATCCTACCTCTTCAAATAGTAAACAAAAACGTGCCTTTCGTAAAGTGATATGGTGTGTGTTCCTCCCACTACAACTCGGGCTCCATACAATTTTAGGCTACAGATACATTATTTCATGATTAATTTCCTAGGGTGGTGATAAAACTGCATGTTATCTTGATGCTACTTTCCCAAAAATATTGAGGCTTTTATTCTGGTCACATAATGATCGATGCTTGACTGCCGTATGACAAATACAAATATTCTCACTCTCATCCATAATAATATCATCATGTAGACTTGCCTAACCGCACAACCACCCGCACTCTCTGCCAGCTGTTGGCTAGAGCACATGTGCCTAGAGCAGATTAGGCACATTTGATATTTAAAGCAACAGTTTTTGTGACAAAACTATCAGTAGAGTTGAACATGCAATGAAAACACATTGAACTTTAGATTTTTAGTCGGGACATGAGAACTTAGTGCACACAATGTACTTTTTTTGCATGTCATTACATACTGCTTTTAATCTGCAACAAGTCCGTTTGGTGGAAACACACCACTGGCAGGAAAATGTGCATATTTTCTTTATGCAGATTTTTTTTAAATATTTGCATGAAAGTCTTTTGCCAATTGGATGGAAACCTAGCTCGTGACTGAGATATGTGGTTGTCCCAACTATCTATCTAAAGATGAATGCACTAACTGTATGTCGCTCTCTGGATAAGTGTCTGCTAAATGACTAAAATGTAATATGTGGTAGTTTAAGATGAGAATGTAATGCACTGCGAAAGCAAATCCCTTGTCATTTTCCCTTGATTCAAGAGAGCTGGGTATACTGTAATGTGTTTTTGAAGTGTTGAACTAAACACTTATAACAACATTTTCAACGGTTCCCTTCAAGTAATTACATTCAGTCTCACATAATGTCCTATGTTTACCGTCCTAGGTTAACGTCATCATACTGAGCACCCAGGTCCAGGGCGAGCGTGCGTTTGCCCGCCTGCTGCTGTCAATCCGCATGGCCACCTGGAACCAGATCCTGGACCCCTGGATCTACATCCTCCTGAGAAAGGCCATCCTCAAGAAGCTCTTCCTGCTGGTGCACAGCTGCTGGAGCACCAAGTCCCACTCCCACCCCCTCAACCGCTGGAAGTGCAGCCCAGTGAAAGGCTCTGGGGAGACCAGCAGCACCTCCATCAGCAGTAAGCCAGACTCCTTCTTCTTGGATGGAAATGTCAGAGGCCTACAAGACACAATATTGTGCTGTACATTCATGAGATGTACAGACACTGGCATGTTAGTCATCATTGACAATGACAAACACTTAATGGCTGGACCCAGATGGACACCTGATGGACACCTATTGATTGCTTCTAGCCAACCTATTAGTACCTTACTACCTAACCTTGAAAGGATGAACTCTGCAATCAGCACTAGATGTCAATGTTGTCTTCTCTGTGACAATTATGGCTTATAAACCCAGCTGCTCAGAACTAAAGACATCTGTAGCTCTAGAGTCCCTCACAGCCCTTAAAGCATGTGCAGAATGACAAGGCCAATTGATTGTTTTACAGCTCAGTGAGTGATTGAAATATCGCCTCAGCAGGTGTTCCTCTGGTAAAAATTAATTGTTCTGTTGTTTCACTGTTGCTGTTGTGTCTGGCAGATGGTTGGCAGATTAAAAATGTGTTTTTAACACATTTTGGATTCATGTGTCTCTGTCCTAAGTGAGAGTACTTTTTGTCCGATGGTTTTCTGGATAGTTTTTTTTCTTCAATTTGGTTTAAGTCATTTTAAATATATCAAGTTCGTTCACCTCCCCCTTATTTTATATTTTACAAAATGTATTGTTTTACTCAAACCACCGTCAGATCGGACTCCCTTGCATATGTTTGACACCCCTGGCCTAGGCTATGCTGCCCTACAAAGGCAAAACTCAATAACTACGCCAACAGCGAAACTGAAATGGCTTGAAATATGTTTTTACTAGCCAGCCAAATGTGTTAGGTAGATAAGTGAAAATTCAATTATTGAGTAATACTTTATGCATATCAACCATGAGCACTGATTTGACTTATGCCCCCTAAAATGCAGATACTGCACTCTGCCTTTTGTATGGTATTAAACACCTATATGGGTAATGCAAAGTGCAGTATCTACAATCTAAATCTGTTTATACAACTTTCTTGTTGTTTTCCTGTTTGATGGAAACAGTTAGAAATCTCAAACTACATGTAATTAAAAGTTTTATGTAGTTACGTTTTCGTATTTTGAATGTTGTATTGTAATAACCCTCAAGTATTTTTTTTGCTATAAGTTGCAGAATGTTGCAGAATGTTTATACTTAAACATTTTACTTTTTGCAGTAACTACAATCTAAATGTGTTTATCCAACTTTTCTGTTTGTTTTTCTGTTTTTTATATGGTCATTTATTTGACTTTGTGGTCATAGGTCAAATTGGTGGTCATCAAATTTTATTTGTCACGTACACATGGTTTGCAGATGTTAATGCGAGTGCAGCGAAATGCTTGTGCTTCTAGTTCCGACCATGCGGTAATATCTAACAAGTAGTCTAACAATTTCACAACAACTAACTTATACACACAAGTGTAAAGGAATGAATAAGAATATGTACATATAAATATATGGATGAGCAATGGCCGAACGGCAGAGGCAAGATGCAGTAGATGGTATAGAGTAGAAGTGTATATACATATGAGGTGAGTAATGTAGGGTATGTAAACATTATATAGTGGCATTGTTTAAAGTGACTAGTGACACATTTATTACATACAATTTTGAATTATTAAAGTGATGAGAAATTTCAGCCAGTATGTTGGCAGCAGCCACTCAATGTTAGTGATGGCTGTTTAACAGTCTGATGGCCTTGAGATAGAAGCTGTTTTTCAGTCTCTCGGTCCCAGCTTTGATGCACCTGTACTGACCTCGCCTTCTGGATGATAGCGGGGTGAACAGGCAGTAGCTCAGGTGGTTGTTGGCCTTCCTGTGACATCCGGTGGTGTAGGTGTCTTGGAGGGCAGGTAGTTTGCCCACGGTGATGCATTGTGCAGACCTCACTACCCTCTGGAGAGCCTTGTGGTTGTGGGCGGAGCAGTTGCCGTACCAGGCGGTGATACAGCCCGACAGTGTGCTTTCGATTGTGTATCTGTAAAAGTTTGAGTGTTTCTGGTGACAAGCCAAATTTCTTCTGCCTCCTGAAGTTGAAGAGGCGCTGTTGCGCCTTCTTCTCCACACTGTCTGTGTGGGTGGACCATTTCAGTTTGTTCGTTATGTGTACGCCGAAGAACTTAAAACTTTCCACCTTCTCCACTACTGTCCCATCGATTTTGGATAGGGGGGTGCTCCCTCTGCTGTTTCCTGAAGTCCACAATCATCTCCTTTGTTTTGTTGATGTTGAGTGTGAGGTTATTTTCCTGACACCACACTCCGAGGGCCCTCACCTCCTCCCTGTAGGCAGTCTCATCGTTGTTGGTAATCAAGCCTACCACTGTAGTGTCGTCTGCAAACTTGATGAATGAGTTGGAGGCGTGCATGGCCACGCAGTCATGAGTGAACAGGGAGTACAGGAAAGGACTGAGAACGCACAATTGTGGGGCCCCAGTGTTGAAGTTTAACGGGGTGGAGATGTTGTTTCTTACCCTCACCACCTGGGGGCGTCCCATCAAAGTCCAGGACCCAGTTGCACAGGGCGGGGTCGAGACCCAGGGTCTCGAGCTTAATGACGAGTTTGGAGGGTACTATGGTGTTAAATACTGAGCTGTAGTCGATGAACAGCATTCTTACATAGGTATTCCTCTTGTCCAGATGGGTTAGAGCAGTGTGATTTGCATCGTCTGTGAACCTATTGGGGCGGTAAGCAAATTGGAGTGGGTCTAGGGTGTCAGGTAGGTTGGAGGTGATATGATCCTTGACTAGTCTCTCAAAGCACAATAGTCATTTAGCTCAGTTACCTTAGCTTACTTGGGAACAGGAACAATGGTGGCCCTCTTGAAGCATGTGGGAACATCAGACTGGGATAGGGATTGATTGAATATGTCTGTAAACACACCAGCCAGCTGGTCTGCGCATGCTCTGAGGACGTGGCTAGGGATGCCGTCTAGGCCGGCAGCCTTGCGAGGGTTAACACTTTTAAAAGTTTTACTCACGTTGGCTGCGGTGAAGGAGAGTCCGCAGGTTTTGGTAGCGGGCCGTGTCGGTGGCACTGTATTGTCCTCAAAGCGAGCAAAGAAGCTGTTTAGTTTGTCTGGGAGCAAGATTTCGGGGTCCGCGACGGGGCTGGTTTTCTTTTTGTAGTCCGTGATTGACTGTAGACCCTGCCACATACCTCTTGTGCCTGAGCCGTTGAATTGCGACTCTACTTTGCCTCTATACTGACGCTTAGCTTGTTTCATTGCCTTGTGGAGGGAATAGCTACACTGTTTGTATTCGGTCATGTTTCCGGTCTTCTTGCCCTGATTTAAAAGCAGTGGTTTGCGCTTTCAGTTTTGTGCGAATGCTGCCATCAATCCACGGTTTCTGGTTGGGTAAGGTTTTAATTGTCGCCGTGGGTACAACATCACCGATGCACTTGCTAATTAACTTCGCTCACCGAATCAGCGTATACATCAATGTTATTGTTCGACGATATCCAGAACATATCCCATTCCACGTGATCGAAGCAAGCTTGATGCTTGGAATCAGATTGGTCGGACCAGCGTTGAGCAGACCTGAGCACGGGAGTTTCCTGTTTTAGTTTCTGTCTATAAGCTGGGAGCAACAAAATGGAGTCGTGGTCAGATTTGCCGAAAGGAGGGTGAGGGCGAGCTTTGTATGCGTCGCGGAAGTTAGAGTAACAAGGTTTCTGAATTTTTCCAGCCCGGGTTGCGTATTCGATATGCAAATAAAATTTAGGGAGCCTTGTTTTCAGATTAGCCTTGTTAAAATCCCCAGCTACAATAGGTGCAGCCTCAGGATATGTGGTTTCCAGTTTACATAGAGTCCAATGAAGTTCTTTCCGGGCCATCGAGGTGTCTGCTTGGGGGGAGGGGTGTACACGACTGTGATTATAATCGAAGAGAATTCTCTTGGTAGATAATGCGGTCGGCATTTGGTTGTAAGAAATTCTAGGTCAGGTGAACAGAAGGACTTGAGGTCCTGTGTGTTGTTATGATTACACCATGACTCGTTAATCATAAGGCATACACTTCTGCCCTTCTTCTTACCAGAGAGATGTTTGTTTCTGTCGGTGCGATGCGTGAAGAAACCAGGTGGCTGTACCGACTCTGATAACGTATCCCAAATGAGCCATGTTTCCGTGAAACAGAGAATGTTACAATCTCTGATGTCTCTCTGGAAGGCAACCGTTGCTCGGATTTCGTCTACCTTGTTGTCAAGAGACTGTACATTGGTTAGTAATATACTCGGGAGCGGTGGGCGATGTGCCCGTCTACGGAGCCTGACCAGAAGATTGCTCCGTCTGCCCAAAGGCATAGTCTCTTGGATTTTGTAGTTAGTGCAAATGTCACACTCCATTTTTCTCTGAAACTGAACTTAATAATTAATAACTTCTTATTTGTTAATTATTAATTAATTAAGAATTAATAATAAACCAGGACACGTTGTCACAAGATAAAACAGATACTACAAAGCCTGATTTCAGTCTTTCAGTCTGACCAAAGGTGTATTTACTGCATCTTGCCCTTGTAGGGCAGTATGGGGAAAGTCTAAAACGAATCATTTGAACTTCCCAACTCTCACGTCACCCCAATGAAGTTGAAAATTCAAACGGTTAAGGTAAGGGTTATTATGGTAAAGAATAGGAATGGAGGTTAGTGTAGGGACATTACAAGGATTCCAGATAGCACTAACTCTAGGCTCGTAATTTTTATATTTAACTAGGCAAGTATGTTAAGATCAAATTCTTATTTACAATGACAGCCTAACCCAGACAACACTGGGCCAATTGTGCACTGCCCTATGGGACTCGCAATCACAGCCAGTTGTGATAGAGCCTGGAATCAAACCAGGGTCTGTAGTGACACCTCTATCACTGAGATGCAGTGCCTTAGACCACTGTGCCACTCGGGAGCCCATACTAATTGCCAGACTGATTACCGCTGGTGTGTAGCAAGTTTCAAGTTTTATTGGTCGTATGTAGAGGATACACGTGGTATACACCATTCAACAAAATGCTTACTTGCAGTTTCCTTCTCGACAATGCAATAACAATAAGAAATAAAATGCAAAAATAAGAATAAGGAAATATAGTAAAATGCTCAATAGAATAGACATTTTAGCAAAAAGGAAAGCACAATATTTACATATGTATCATTGGGTCACAAGTGTTTAAATTGTGCAATAGTAAATAAGAGTCTGATAGTGTGTGTGTGTGTGTGTGTGTGTGTGTGTGTGTGTGTGTGTGTGTGTGTGTGTGTGTGTGTGTGTGTGTGTGGAGAGAGAGTCAGTGCAGGTGGTCAGTCTAATTCAAGTGTCCAGCAGTCTGATTGCTTGTAAATAGAAACTGTCTCTGAGCCTGTTGGTATCAGAACTAACGTTCTGATAGCATCTGCCGACATAAAGGAAGTGAACAGCTCATGGCTGGGGTGTGTGGGGTCCTTGATGATGTCTTGGTTATAGGCTATGGTGGCAGGTGATACAAGTTATTAAGTTCAAATTCATTTCCAGTGATGGATAGGTGATGAAGGATATTGTTTATACAGAGACTTCGAATAGTTCTGTTTTATTGCATTTCAACAAAGAAATCTTATCAAAATGTTGTCTCAGATAGTCCCCTTTATACTACTCCTGTGCGGTAGGGGGATTCATAAAGGTTTTATGATACCACGGAAGAAGATATTAGTCATATGGTGAGTTACGTCATTTATCGCTCATAGTCATCCTCCATCTTTCGCTGTCGCATGCTTCCTCGGATATCTTCGGATCGGGTATGGTATATCGTGTTTACGTAAATATGAGAGGTTTTGTGGTCTACAATTACATGTGTGTTTGATAGTTGACCGGGAACGAAGTATTTTAGGCGAAAAGAGGCGTTGACACTTCGTGTGATACCCAGCAAGTCCACTAAATTAGCTTGCTAGCCAGTCTGTCTGGTTAACGTTAGCTAATGTTAGCTATATCTGGCAATTTGTTTATATTACGTCGGCGACAGACACCATATATTTTGTGAAAGGTGTCGCACGTGGATTGAACTAGTTTTCAAATTGCATGTTCTTGTGTTTGCTACTTACTGTTCACCGTAGTTAGTTACACCCCCACCCTCCATGTTAAGTGTGGTTAACTAACTAGATAAAGGGTTCATAACTTAACATAGTAAGTTAGCTATCCTAGTTAGCAGCAGCTGTGTGGGGTTGTAATCCCGTTAACCTGAGTGGAGCGGTTCTGACACTGGTCATCTATGGAACACATTGTTTTACTGATAGTTGATTGATAAGTTGCCAACCCATATTGACTGCCTCCAATTGAAAACAGATAAGTTGTCATGTTTTACTCTAACTCATAACCCCTCATTTTCCCAGGTAACGTTAGCAACATGAACCAAGAAAAATTAGCGAAACTTCAAGCCCAGGTCCGAATAGGAGGAAAGGTAAGAGAATTCTCAATCTTTAGTGATGGTTACTTCCCTTGAAATGGACAGCAACGGTGTGCAGTCGTAATTTCAACAAAAACGGTGCAGTTCTGAACGACCAATTGAAGAATGTGATTATGGAGACAGGAGTGTGCCGATTTCAAATGCTCCCACACCCATATTGATCCGGCCACACCCACTGAACAGTAGCATATGTACTACTAAGACTATTGAGGGACAGGTGCAGCGTTTTGGGGGAAGGTATCATTCAGTATAAACAGTCACGCAACATAAACATTTAATGAACTGAACACACCCCAGATTTAAGGACTATGGGCTTCAAGTTACTTCAAGTTAAGGACTATGGGCAAATTCAAGTTTGAACCTCGACACATCATGTGCCACTGAGTTTTCATTCTCCCCCTGTAATGAAGGACTGATTTAGACATGAGACACCATAATCACGCCATTCTTCAAATGGTCGTTCAGCCGGCCGTTTCTGTAAAATTAAACATTGAACATCGTTCTGTTGTACACCCCCAGCTGAGGGTGCAATTCGCTATGAGGTAGAACAGAAAACAAGCAGTACTCCGGACCTCCAGACTCGGATTTGAATACCCCAGGGCTACAACATGAGACGCACACACGTGCCATTGAAGGATATATAGACACGTGGAGTGTTCAAACACTGTCCTTGTTGAGAAACCACTGTGTTGGCTGTCTTAGTTGGTTGCCGTTGTAAGCCCAGAGGGACCTGCAATTATTTTGTTTTTAATTGCTCTTAATTTTGGGGGCCTTTTGCCTGGTAAAAATCACCAGATGGTCTCAGAGGACTGGATCCACCCCTGCTGTATTTAACCTCTAAGTATGTTCTTACATCTCCCTGTATTGATTTTAGGGCTCGGCACGTAGGAAGAAGAAGGTTGTACACAGAACGGCAACAGCCGATGACAAAAAACTTCAGAGTTCGCTAAAGAAATTAGCTGTAAACAACATTGCTGGTATTGAAGAGGTAAGCAACAGCAATCATTTCACATGTCTGCATTTCGTAGATAATGTATTGTAACACACGCATTGCACGTCTCATATATATTTCCTCATTCCTTTGAGACTCCTGTCTCCAGTTTATAGGTTAATTTTAATGAAACGACTGCACTTCTGAAGACTCTTGCATGGGCTACAGTCTTGTATATCAGTCACTTTGGGCACCAAACTTTAAGTAGAATCTGAAGTAACCGAAACCCCCACCTGCTCTGTCACTAGGTAAACATGATCAAGGATGACGGCACAGTGATCCATTTCAACAACCCCAAAGTGCAGGCGTCTCTGTCGGCCAACACCTTCGCTATCACCGGCCACGCCGAGACCAAACAGCTCACAGAGATGCTCCCGGGCATCCTCAGTCAGCTGGGTGCCGACAGCCTCACCAGCCTGCGTAAACTGGCAGAGCAGTTCCCTCGGCAAGGTGGGTTGGTAGATGCAGTTGGCTAGGTTGTATTTACGAGGAAACAAACGGGTAAAAAAAAACGTTGGGACCTACCTGAATTTGTCCAATAGAAACTCTTGTTTTTGTTAAACTTTTGCTATAGCTTTCTTTGTGTGCACTAATGAATACACCCCTGGTGATTATTCTGCAACCTGAGACCCAAAGAACGTTTTGATGCTTATTGCGTACAATTTCTTATTTTGTTTCAGTGCTCGACAACAAAGCCCCTAAAGCAGAAGATATTGAAGAAGAAGATGATGACGTCCCAGGTAAGGATGATTCTGTTTAAGACTTCAGAGGAAACCTCACATCATTTCAACCTGTAAAACCATCCTTTTGTTTTGCTCTCCCTTTCTCTTCAGACCTGGTGGAGAATTTTGACGAAGCATCAAAGAACGAGGCAAATTGATTGATCTTCCCCTCAAGACCCGATACAAGGACTGGAACTGCAATTAAGAAAGGCAACTTCTCCGGTGTTTTAACTTTTAGCTATGAAGACATATCATTTCAAACACTATCCCGTCAACCGGAGACTTGTGTATTTTGAAATGGCCCACGGATGCAGCCCTTATCAGACTGGCTTGCCCACTTAAACTCCCAACACATTGGTCAACAGTTCAGTACTTTTCACCACATTGTCAGTCTCGATCAGGATTGCGGTGGTCTTTAAATAAAGCTAGTCTTCAGAGTTTTTTAAAAGTTTTTTTTGTTTATGAAACAAAATAAAGGTGATTAACATTTTGTACATGGTTCTGTGGTCTTTCTAGCTGTTGAAAGGGGGTATTTTGTTTTTGGAAACTACAATTTCCACAATGTCTGTCACCCTGGTTCATTATTGTAGTATCAGGATGCATAGCTTTTTTGTCACTATATTTAAATCAAAGCAGGTGTTGCCTTAAACTCAAGTATCTCATTCAACTCCAGCATCAGGCCGTGCATTGGATATCAGACTGACTTGGATGATAATATCACTGGTCAAAGATAATGGTTATAAAGCCTTTCGTGGTTGTATTTTTAGACAAATGTTTTCTTTCTGAGGTTTCATGTACACATGGCTTGTATTATGATCTAAGACTTTAACCACTGGGATAAATACTTTTTAAATGTTTTATCAGGAGTCATTCATTCCTATGTGCAGTAGACACTTGGCTAGAAATGAGAGCAAGATTTTGATGAAGTTAAACTGGCTTGTGGTCTACTGTACATTGTGGTCTACTGTATACTGGTTTAGAAAAGGACATATGAGGACATCCTTGAGTTCATTCAAGAAGACCTGCAGAGGGGGGGAATAGAGGGAAATCCTCCCTCTGATAGTGAGCAAGACTGTTTTACTTATTTTCTTCGCCACTGTTACAAAATGTTGAAGTTCTTCAGTGCCCGGGACGATGAGAATGAAAGCCTCTTGGGTGCATTGACAGACGGTAAGGTTTTTAATTCTATTGTATAGAGATGCAATATGTATTTCAATCAGGGGAAATTGTAGCTGATCTGCAATCATGCGTCTTGCCGCTCGCGACACATTCATAGAACGACAGATCGAAGCACAAGTGAGAATATTCGTTCAGCCTATATGAATTACTGGAAAAATACGACTATTTTTGGAAATAGCGTGATAAAGATAATATTGTGTTTAATTACTCTGCAACAATTAATGACGCGAGATGAGCAGCAAATGTCGCATTGCCGTGTTCGCTGGTTGAGGGGATTTAAAACAATTGCACGTGTGCTGGATACTGAGTCACCGTGCCGCAAACGCTCAGTCAGCTGAATAGGTTGGGCCCTATTGTTGTTTAGTAATCGTCAGCATGAATGGAAGGGTTGGGGTGCGATAACGGGGTTGAAGCTGCAGTGCAGTTTTACCCCGAAAATAATTCACCAAAGCCAATAAAGGCTATGTGAAATTGTGCAATTGAGGCAATAACCAACCGAGGAGAGATCACAGCATATCCCAAAATCAGAATTATGAATCAGATTTTCTTTCTCACCGTAATAACATTTTGGCGCATTTCAGTCGATAGTGAAGTAAAAATATTTAAACAATATAGAATTAAATTAATATTGTCTTAATTTGTGTTTTTGTCTATTCATGATCTTGTCATTAGGCCTATAACTATTTGTATACACCTTGATTCATAATGTATAACAACAATGCAGGCTACATAACATCCAATTTTGCCACTGTTGGGGAAGTAGGGGTGCTGAGGGTGCGGTAGCACCCCCTGAAAAATATATATATTTTTTTTCTTCACAAAAGTAGTGCACTGGGCCTTTGCTAGTATTAGCTGACTGATATAGACGTCTATAGTGCTGTCAATTTTTTGTGTGTGTGCAGTAGTTGTATAATTAAGCAATAAGGCCGGAGTAGGTGTGGTATATGGCCTATAAACCTTGGCTAAGGACTGTTGCAGAGTGCCTGGACACAGCCCTTAGCCGTGGTATATTGGCAATATACCACAAACCCCTGAGGTGCTTAATTTCTATTATAAACTGGTTTCCAAAATAATTAGAGCAGTAAAAATACATGTTTTGTCATACCCGGTATATATATACGGTCTCATATATAATGGCTGTCAGCCAATCAGCATTCAGGGCTCGAATCACCCATTTTATAATTGAGAACAGTATCTTGTAGGATTCAATAGTTAGAATTGTAAGAGTTGTTGCCTTGTCCCTGATCTGCAATTGTCATTCTAATGGAATCTAGAAAGAACAAAACCCTGTCCTCAAACATTTACATCAAAAGGTTCAAAGTTATGGGCAAAGACACAAAACGTCCACGTCAAATTAAATATTTTTCTTAATCAAATAATGTGGAAAACAACCACTTTTTGTGCAGTACTAATTTACCATCCTTACAAACCACTTAATGTAAGTGTACATTACTGCATTGTACATAGGCTTGTCATCTAGGGTTGTACCTGCAGGCTTTTCATCACCATGAAGGAAAATAATGCACAATGCATTAATTGAGTACATTGAGCCATCAAGTGGTTTGTGATGATGCGATGTGAGGATGTGGCTCAGTTGGTAGTGCATGACGCTTGGGTTGTGGGTTCGATTCCCACAGGGGACCAGTATGAAAATGTCTGCACTACTGTAAGTTGTTCTGGATAAGAGCATCTACGAAAAGGAATGAACAGATCATTTCAGTTTTCACATAGAGTTGCATTTGCAAAGTATTTCAAGAAACTGGAAAATATATCAAGCAAGTATTTTTATATTCCACAAGTATTATCAGATTAACTGTTTTATACAGATACAGATAATTATCAGACTGAAGTTACAAATGCTGGTAAAAACTCAAATACATTGTTTACATTTTTCACAAAAGTAGTGCACTGGGCCCCAACACGCACGCACGCACGCACGCACGCACGCACGCACGCACGCACACACACACACACACACACACACACACACACACACACACACACACACACACACACACACACACAGAATGAGTCAGCTTTACCTGGCTCTCTGGATCTTCCTCCATCCCAAATGGCACCATATTTCCTATATAGTGCACTACTTTATCACAGAGCATATGGGCTCTGGTTATTACATTTTTTTTATTTAACCTTTATTTAACTCAAATGTTAAATAAAAGTACATTTTATTCAAAAGTAATGCACTTTATAGGGAATAGTGTCCCATTTGGGACGCAGATTTCTCTCTCAAGGACAACAGTGCACTTATGTTGGAGTCAGTGGATAATTTAACCTAGAGCCATATATATATAAATCTGGTTCAACCTATTAGATGCGACAAGATAAATGGCAAATTACCACCTCGGAACACAGCCGGTCGAATCTGGGGTCATGGTCATCGTGTGTGTGTGTGTGTGTGTGTGTGTCTGTCTGTCTGTCTGTGTGTGTGCATGCATACAACGAACGCTTTTGTGAGTGCGTGTATGCGCTTGTGGACTAAATGTTTTATGTTCCTTATAGCCAGTTTTTTCTCTTGGCGTGAAGCAGAATATCTTTGTCAGGTTCATTTGACGTTTCTCTTCCAATGGTTTTGATCCGCATCCACGTCTTTGTATGAACAGATGAATCAGATGCTCCGTCTCTGATAGACGCTAAGCACCACTGGCTCCGCAGACCCTGTCTGCTGATGCTCGAAGATGGTGACATCATAAAGTCAGGACAGCTGGGCTGTGGTCACATCGGATCAGAGTCCCCTGCAAAATCCAAAGTCCATTCAAAGGGGGTCCTGAGCCCGGGGGCGACAAAAGAGGGTCCCATTTCCCAACTAGAGACCCCCGCTCAGAGGCTGATGAGACAGCTGGAGGAGGGGAACTGCACTGTGACAACTCTCTCCACATGGGGAGAGAGGCATTTCGGGAAGGCCTCCACCCCTTTGATGCTCATACCCTCCAAAGCGGCTGTGCCAGAGGTGGAGATGAAGGAGGAGAAGAAGAGGCCTCAGCTGCCCTCCTACAAGGAGGACTCTGTGGTTGAGGAGAAAGAGCTGGAAGAGAGTGAACGTAAGCTGCAGGACTCACCCAGTGGCTCAGATGGCATAGGTCCTGACCTGGACGACACGTCTGATCGTCCTGTGGATGAGCTATATGAAGGCAGCCATACCCAGGGGCCCAGACTGGGGCTTCAGAACCAGACCAAAGCCAACGGGCTAACTAATGATGAGACTAATGCCAACAGAGCACAGGCAGACAGTGAAGAGGGAGCTGTGGGGGACTGCAGGCCTTCCCCTATGTCTCCGTCAGTGGATCCAGACAATGAGCTACAGGCCGGCCCCGCGGGCATTCTGTCCAGGGAGCGAGGCACTATCCTGGGGGAGGTGGCCCCCGTGTGGGTCCCTGACGCCCATACGCTGGTCTGTATGATGTGTGAAGTCAGGTTCACCTTCACAAAGAGAAGGCACCACTGCCGCGCCTGTGGCAAGGTGAGGGTCTTACACCACTTGGTTGTATTTCAATTAAGAAGGGATTGCATGTTTGTCTATGGTCTCTTGTCCCTGAGAAAGGAGGCTGACCCTGTTAGTGATTGTGTGTGTGTGTATGTGTGTGTATGTGTGCGTGCATGCGTGCGTGTGTGTCCCCTACAGGTATTCTGTTCATTGTGCTCCGGTCAGAAGTTCCGACTAACACACCTGGATGGGAAGGAGGGGCGTGTCTGTGTCTCCTGTCACTCAACTCTAGTGAAAAGTGAGTATCACCTGACAACACTGTTACCATAACACTACAGGCAAAAACGGTGTTTTACACAGTTCATTGGTGCAACATGTAGAAACATGTCCCTGTCAATATTATTGACACTCTCTCTTTTGTTATTTTCTTCAGGAACCCCTCCCAGGGGGAGAAGGAGGGTGTGGTTTGCTGATGAAATCCTATCCAATGAGAAATCAGACTCTGCTCCTTGTACACCAATCAGAGGCCCCACCTTCTCACCGCTATTATTGAGGAGAAGTATAGCTGCTACAATCAGAAGCGCCACTGGCTCACCACAGACCAGCAGGAGGACACCAATAGCACAGGGGCCGCCCCTGCTCAATGTATGTAACAAAACATTGTCAGACCAGACTCATTTAATGCAATTGATTTAAAATGTACATAAAATATCTGAGGATGTGCTCACATGTAGTGTACTATCAGTCTTTCTGTTGATACCTTTGATATCCATAACCCAAAGTAATTTATAAGCTCTCTCTCTCTTTCCTTCCTCCTCCCTCTCTCCTCTTCCTCGGGGCAGCAGGTAGCCGAGAGCCTCGAGGCTAGAGAAGTGAGTCGTTGCTGGTTCTAATCCCATGTCTGACAGGGGGACATCTGGTTGAGAGTGTCCTAGATGCCATCACCTGCAGTTGTGGCCTTGAGCGAGGCACTTAACCCCTAAACTGCTCACTGGTGTGGTACTAGTAGCTGCCCACTGCTCCAGCCACTGTGTGTGTGTGTGTGGTACAACAGAAGACCAATGTCTGTCTTGTATGGATTAATAAAGTATTCTTCTCCCCTCTCCATATAGCCTCTGCAGGAGGTGTGTGGGCCCTGTGGCTGGGGTACAGCAACCCTGGTCAGTAGCCACATCAGTAGCTCTGCCAACCTCATCCCACTGGATGGCCTCCCTCCCATCCTCACTGGAGTCAAAGGAGGTACAACCAGGCTACCAACACCGGAGATGCTAACCGCTAGCTCACAACCCCTACCCTATGTGGACCGGTGCCTGCTGGTTTTCTGTTATACCTGATAATTAATTGCAGACACCTGGTGTCCCAGGTCTAAATCAGTCCCTAATTAGAGGGGAACAACGAAAAAACGCAGTGGAACTGGACCTGGCTTCGAGGTTGAGTTTGAGGGTCATAGGGTTAGGTAGTCAGCTACAGGATATGCAGAAGGCTAGCTCACTGTACTGGGATTGTCATAGCATTAGGTAGTTAGCTACTGGAGATGCTAATGGCTGGCTAGTTCACTGTGCTGGGATTGTCAAATGGACACTTCTTTTGAATAGTTTCTAAGGATGTCTAGGTCACCGTTTCATCTGTCTCACCAGACTACACAGTGGAGGAAAGGCCCTCTGAGAGGGTTCTCATCCAGGACCTGGAGAGCGGCAGGCCCAACTCCCTGGTCTTTGTCCTCAACGCCAACCTACTGGTCATGGTCAAGCTAGTCAACTGTATGTGACATTTTCTCTCAACATTCAACCTTTTTTCAGTTATTGACACTGTGTGACACCATGTTTTCATCTTAGCTCACTATGGAATAATTCAAATCACATGTGACCTCACATTGAAGCGCTACCTCTCATTGGCTTTCCCCAGATGTAAACAGGAAGTGCTGGTGTGTGACGTCGAAGGGCATGCACGCAGTAGGCCAGGTGGAAGTGGTGGTGCTGCTGCAATGTCTGTCCGGAGAGAAGAGCTTCCCCAAAGACATCTTTAGCCACTTTATACAGCTCTACAGGGACGCCCTCACAGGTGAGACTGGTATTGACGTGGTCTGGCAAGTTAGCTACCATTGATCAGCACTGGATTGAGCTCTGAAGCAGGTCTTGAAAGAGTCCCATTTTCCTTCCATTTTACATTTTAGTCATTTGGCAGATGTCCTTATCCAGAGCGATTTACAATTAGTGCATTCATCTTAAGATAGCTAGGTGAGACAACAACACATCACAATAGTGTCAAGTACATTTTCCCTCAACATAGTAGTTATCAACAAAGTCAGTGTTAGTGGGATGGGTGCAACCTGAACGTTATTTAAGATACTCTTCAAAGAGGTACGCTGTCCTGACTTTAGGGGGAAGCTTGTTCCACCATTAGGGTGCCAGGACAGAGATCAGCTTTGACTGGGCTGAGCGGGAGCTTTCGTGCCGTAGAGGTGTGAGGGACCAAGAGACCAGAGGTGGCGGAACGGAGTGCTTGGATTGGGATGTAGGGTTTTTAAGCCTTGAGACAATTCCCTGTGTGTATCAAGAAAGGTTC